>NC_045969.1:597219-638915 GCF_010909765.2 Amblyraja radiata
GCCGCTGCTGACTAAAGTCGCGCCGCACACCGATACTACCATCCTCACAGTGAAGTAAATTTTGCCTTGTACCTACTCTTATTTTGTTGGTTGAATTGTTGTTGGTTTTAAAAACTTTTCGTTTCTAAATAAGCACTAACTACAATAAGTGACTGTCAACATTTTATTTTTATCGCTGAATCCAGACATGAACCTCCTGATGTGTTGTAAACATCACAGACTCTTTCCACGTCATTTCCAGTAAGATTGTTAATCTCTTATGATTGATGTTCCTATAGAATGTGTAGTTAACTCAGTGTGATAGTTATCCTCATTCAATTTAGTACACATTATCTATTCTTACTTCGTAAAGTCAGTAAATCAAATTGTCATTTAAGGTTCTGAAGTGGGCTTCACTTTGAGGTCCCTCTACATTCCTTCACCACCAGTTCCCTGAGGTGGAATAGGGTGATTCCAGGTAGATAGGGTGGTAAAGAAAGCTTTTGGTGTGCTGGCCTTTATAAATCAGAGCATTGCATATAGAAGTTGGGATGTAATGTTAAAATTGTACAAGGCATTGGTGAGGCCAATTCTGAGTATGGTGTACAATTTTGGTCGGATAATTATAGGAAGGATGTCAACAAAATAGAGAGAGTACAGAGGAGATTTACTAGAATGTTGCCTGGGTTTCAGCAACTAAGTTACAGAGAAAGGTTGAACAAGTTAGGGCTTTATTCTTTGGAGCGCAGAAGGTTAAGGGGGGACTTGATAGAGGTCTTTAAAATGATGAGAGGGATAGACAGAGTTGACGTGGATAAGCTTTTCCCACTGAGAGTAGGGAAGATTCAAACAAGAGGACATGACTTGAGAATTAAGGGACAGAAGTTAGGGGTAACATGAGGGGGAACTTCTTTACTCAGAGAGTGGTAGCTGTGTGGAATGAGCTTCCAGTGGAGGGTGGAGGCAGGTTCGATTTTATCATTTAAAAATAAATTGGACAGTTATATGAACGGGAAAGGAATGGAGGGTTATGGTCTGTGCGCAGGTAGATGGGACTTGGAGAGAATAAGTGTTCGGCACGGACTAGAAGGGCCGAGATGGCCTGTTTCCGTGCTGTAATTGTTATATGGTTATATGGTTATATCAGTGAGCTTATCAGAAATTGGAATTTGCAGTTGCAACTTACAATGAAATCCAACTTTTCCTTGCATATGGCATCTTTCACAGTCTCAGGACATCTCAAAGAGTTGATGTACATGTTATAGGAGCAGAATTAGGTTGTTCAGCCCATCAGGTCTACTCTGCCGGACAGTCAGTGATGGTTCAGGTCGAGAGTCTGAAGAAGTCTCAACCCGAAATGTCACCCATTCCTTCTCGTTGGAGATGCTGCCTGTCCTGTTGAGTTACTCCAGCATTTTATGTCTATCTTTAGTTTAATATCAGTTGCTGTCAACATAATGTTTCTTTAATGATGACTCGCTTGGTATATGTTCCTCTGTGTATTTCTCCAAAAAACCTCTGAGAGATTTGTTTTCCAATTTCCACAGTGGAATTCCAGCATCAATGAATGCCTTGTGCAAATCACTCGAAAACTCAGATTTGCGACTGGAGCCAGCTGTAAATGTAGTGAGGAGACAAGCTTGGGTATTTCACTTGGGTAGTCTACACCCCAGCGGTATCAACATTGACTTCTCTAGTTTTAGATAGCCCTTGTCTTCTCCATCCTCCCCCTCCCCCTTCCCAGCCTTCCTTCTAGTCCTACTGTCTCCGCCTCTTCCTTTCTTTTTCCTGCCCCCCCCACATCAGTCTGAAGAAGGGTCTCGACCCGAAATGATGCCAATTTCTTCTCTCCACTGAGCCTTACCTGCTGAGTTTCTCCAGCATTTTTTGTCGACCTTCATTTTTTCCAGCATCTGCAGTTATTTCTTAAATAGATCTTGGAGAAAACTGAACCAACGGGCAGCGGCACGAACGAATGAACGACCAACGGTGGCGCCCCGGGTTTCGCCCCGGTGGTGGAAGTTTTCTTGTAAGTTATACTATGTTAACACATTAATATTAACGTTTTAACATAGAAAACATCATTGTAATCACGGTACAACTAGAGAAAATAGCACAACCTTTTAGCAAAACGGCAAAATGAAGGCTGATTAGGCACTTGATCGTGAAAAAGGCATTATCCTGGTGAAATCATCAAAAAAGGCATGAGAAGGCTTGGCATTCATGGCAAAATCCTGGCTCTAATCATATGCATTAAGGTGCAATGAAATTCCTTGTTCACGCGCAGCTCACACAGTAAACTGTGTGCACGCAGTGATCGTAAAAACAATGGGAAAAAAAAGATGTGTAAAAAAGTAGAATGATGCATGATTGTAATGCAGAAACTGACATATGCACAAAAGAATATTAAAGTACAATAACGGGCTATCCAATGAAAGAATTAAGAGAATGTTACAATATCTCCGGAAATGGGCTATGAAAGGGTTGATTGATTCATGAGTCAGATACAGTGGGAAAGAACCTGTTCTCAAGTCTCAACATCTAAGTTTTTAAGTCCTGTTTCGTCTCCCAGTAAGTATAAGAGAAAAAAGGGAAATAGCCAGGATAGTAGACATCCATGACAATACTTCCAGCATTCACGATGGCATGCTCCGTGAAGTTGGATTGAATGGAAAGAAGTGACGAGCCTGTGATAGACTGGATTTCCACTGTGGGGAAAAGTCAAGAACCTTCAGGGATAGGTTAATGTCTTAACCTTATTCCCTTTGTTAAGACATTAACCTATCCCTGATTTTCTTCCTCCTGCTCTTTGTCTAATTAGCCAAATTGAGGTCAATGTTAAACACTCTTCCTCGCAGCAAATCAAAAAACACAGATAATTTGATTATTTTTATTAATATTCTTGGATCAGACATTTGCAAATCAAATAAAGCAAAACATTTGGTTGGTATTTGAAAAATGGTGCTGTACTTAACAATTATTTGCAATAGAAATGAACAATTTGTAATATAGTAAATGATAGAACAAAATCGTGCTGACACAAATATTCAATCTGTCAGAAATAGTCTACAATAAAAATCAGTGAAAGTTTAGTTGATATTTGAAATTCACAGATAATCATTCAGTTAACAAAGAGGAATGCTTCCACAGTATTGTATGTGAAGCTTCGAGTATTTATATTTTAATACCGATATTCAGCGATGCCATTTTTGATCCTATTTATATTTCTTCACTCTGTGATGAGCGATGGATGCAAGATCTGCAACTTTAGAATGAAATGACTAACAAACTTCTTTGTGGGCTTTGTTTCATCACATCACAGTGCCACAGGACGCACAGTCGCATAGCCGGTAGAGGTGTTGCCTCCCAGGGTCAGAGACCCAGGTTCGATCCTGACCTCGAGTGCCGTCTGTGTGGAGTTTGTACGTTCTGCTTGTGACCGTGTAGGTTTCCTCCGGGTGCTCCGGTTTTCTACCACATCCCAAAGACGTGTGGGTTTGTAGGTTAATTGGCCTCTGCAAATTGTCCCTAGTGTGCAGGAAGTGGATGTCAAAGAGGGATAATGTAGAACTAGTGTGAACAGGTCAATCTGGACTCGATGGTCAATGTGCACTCAGTAGGCCAAAGAGCTTGTTTGCATGCTGTATCTTTCAGTCAATCCAGATAATTCAATCAATCTCTTCTACACTGTCCCAGTCAAAGGCACAGAGAGAAAGTAAGAAAAATACACTCAGAATATTTTAATTTTGTCGGTATCAAATTTTATTAACTCTTAAATATGAAAACTGAAACCAAGCATAGTCCTGTGAGACCGACATTGGTTATAAATTGATTCTCTAGCTTATGATTTCCATTCTCCACTATAACAAGTTTTGTAATGATACAAATAAAGCCAATGGATTATTTTTGATGCCACTTTGTGGCTTGGGGTTTATTTCACAGTTGTAGAAAAGTGTATTTGCAAACCAATGCAGTAGGACATAAGTAGAACAGACTCTTGTAGAGCAATTTGTAAATATTTCTTCCATCATATTATGTTATTACTTTCCTTATGCTAATCCCAAAATCTACACCACCATCACTATTCTCCGCTCTCATCTGCCACTTTATAATCCATATTGTTTATCTTCCTCTGCTTGAGATATTTATTCAGTTTTCCCTTAACTCTTGCTTGAGCTATTTCCTATGGAAAAGTACATGTGCTAATAATGCACAGCGGTAGAGTTGCTGCCTTACAGCGCCAGAGGCCTGAATTCAATCCTGCCTACGGGTGCTGTCTGTACGGAGTTTGTACGTTTTCCCTGTGACCTTCATTGGTTTTCTCCAGGATCTCCGTTTCCCTCCCACATTCCAAAGACATACAGGTTTGTAGATTAATTGGCTTTGGTAAGAATTGTAAATTGTCCCTAAGTGTGTGGGATAGTGCTAGTGTACGGGGATCACTGGTCTGCTGGTCTCGGTGGGTGAAGGGCCTGTATTTCTAAAACCAAAAAGGAAAACTAATGGGCCTTTCCCACTAAGGCGACTGTTTAGGTGACTGCAGAGGAGACTTTGCAATCGCCATATGGTTGCCACATGTTCACGGGTGGTTGCCGGAGAGTCACCTTCCTGGTCATGAGGAGTTCCCACAATTTGGGAACTAGTTGCGGCCTCATTATGTTGAAAATGAGCGTCGACTATAATGAAGTCGCCATGGAGATTAGCGAGAATTCTCGAGCCGTAGATGGGTCACCAGAAGGTCGAAGGTTCTTGTAGGTTCTCATAGGTTGGAGCCGGTGCTGACCAGTGAATTTCATTGGCTCATTGAGGGGAAAAAGGTAAGCAGTAGTTTTCAGAACCAAGGAACCGATGGGTAATGTTAAATGTCCACTGAACTTCACAGCTGTGCATCTCTGGCTTCTTAAAAGTTGTTTCCACTCCTTCTCCCTCCTCCCCCACCCCCTTTTTTAAAGGACTTACCATACACTGTGCTTTAGTTGTCTTAGTTACAGCACCAACTTTCCTGTTCATCGCGGTGTGTGTCTGTATCTCCTTGGCTTTGCACCGTGGGAAATGTTTAGACAGCGCTCCCCCGCTTGCCTTGTTCCCCGCCTTTGCGATGTGTTTATGTGTGTGTGTTCCACTCTGACACTCGCCGTTCCAGTTCCCGGTTTTTCAGGCGACTGCCGGCAACTCGACAGTCGCCAGCAACCCGTTGAAAAATCACCCGAGTGGGACAGGCCCATTAGCCTTCCGTAAACAGTGGAAGGAAAATGATCTTCATTTTCTCCCCACTTTCAAAGGGAAAATTCCAAATGAATAATCTTTCATCTTTAAAGCTGGAATATGGAGAAATTTCATAGAAGTTAATATAATCAATTTCTAAAATAGTTATCCAAGAAATTTATATTTTATGCTTTGCATATGGGAACCAAATTACATTTGAGAAAGATTTTAGCAGTAATTTGCTATAAAGAGATATATTTATTCCCTAAATTGTTTTGAAACATAGAGTTGGTGACCACTGAACCCTCATGGGAATAGAATAATGGTGTTTGAACCAACTATAGTCGGTGATATATAAAGAAAGCACAGAATACTATAGAAAACTATGACAGTGAAAAAGGCTTCAGTGCAATTGTTTGACTACTCAGAGGCTCTATAAGGCATCAGACTACATTTGGAGTATTGTGAGCTGTTTTGGGCCCCATATCTAAGGAAGGATGTGTTGGTGTTGGATAGGGGCCAGAGGAGGTTTAGGAGAAAGATCCCAGGAATCATTGGGTTAACATATGATGAGCGTTTAACAACACTGGACCTGCACCTACTGGAGTTTAGAAGGATAAGGGGAGACCTCATTGAAACTTACAAAATAGTGAAAGGCCTGGATAGAGTGAATGTGGAGAGGATGTTTCCACTAGTAGGAAAGTCTAGGCCATAGTCTCAGAATAAAAGGATGTACATTTAGAAAGGAGATGAGGAGGAATTTATTTAGTCAGAGGGTGGTGAATCTGTGGAATTAATTGCCACGGATGGCTGTGGAGGCCAAGCTAATGGATATTTTTAAGGCGGAAATTGACAGATTCTTGATTAGTAAGGTGTCAGGGGTTATGGAGAGAAGGCAGGAGAATGGGGTTGAGTGGGAAAGATAGATCAGCCATGAGTAGACATGGGCTATATGAGCTAATTCTGCTCCAAGAACTTATGAACTCATTAACATTGGGTGCAAGACCATAGCTTCCTGACAGTGGAATCACAGGTGGGTAGGGTATTGAAAAAGTCATTTAGCAAGCTTGTCTTCATAGACTGAAGCATTATTGGAGTTGGGATGTTGTGTTGCAGCTGAACAAACCATTGTTTTGGTCATACTTAGGGGCGTTGAATGTAATCAGTGCAATTGGACTGACAATTATGTGCATTGCCTCTGTATCACAGACCAGCAGTGATGGATTTAACTCTGCCATCCAGCTATTTAGCTCTGTCCACTCACATATTAAAGTCTTAGATGGTTGCCATGGTAGGAGAGGACCAACATTGAGCCATGTCACTGGTGTTAAAATCACAACCTCTTATGTTTAAGGTGAAGGGGAAAATATTTAATAAGAATCTGAGGGGTAACATTTTCACACAAAGGGTGGTGGGGTGTATGGAACAAGCTGCCATAGGAGGTAGTTGAGGCTGGGACTATCCCAACGTTTAAGAAACAGTTAGACAGGTACATGGATAGGACAAGTTTGGAGGAATATGGACCAAACGCACGCAGGCAGGACTAGCGTAGCTGGGATATGTTGGCCGGTGTTGGGCATGTTGGGCAAGTTGGGCCTGCTTCCACACTGTATCACTCTATGACTCTATAACTGAACTTTTAATAATGTATGTTGGATTTTTCAGGTTTTGAATGCATCAAGAAAGTTTGATATATTAATCACATTGTCTTTCTCTATGAAAATGGCATGGGTTACAAATTAAATTTGGATTATTACTAAGCAGCTGCTAACAATGCAATAAAGTAACAATCATCAGAACATTGCAAGGGATTTTTTGTTTGTAGTGGGCTATTTGAATGGAACATGTAGGAGATATAAATGGCACAATGGTTACATTATGCAGGATAATTTGACATATTTCCTATGCCATTCCTGAGCAGGGTATGCATGATTCCAATTTCAACTCAAAGTCTTCACATTTCATATTCCTGTGAACATTTCATATTCCTGATATTAGCCAGCACTAAAACTCTCACACATTCAGTCATCAATTCATAACGCATGGAAACAGGCCCATTGTTTGGCCCATCTTGACCACGCCGACCAACGTATCCCACCTACCTACGCTTGGTCCATATCCCTCTAAATCTATCCTATCCATGTACCTGCCCAAATGTTTTTTTAAACAATGTGATTTCATTTGCAAACCTACTTGGTGCAAATATTTGTGTAAGCTGGTTTAAACCGAAGATAGACAAAAAAAGCTGGAGTAACTCAGCAGGACAGGCAGCATCTCTTGGAGAGAAGGAATGGGTGATGTTTTGGGTCGAGACTGAAGAAGGGTCTTGATCCGAAACGTCACCCATTCCTTCTCTCCAGAGATGCTGCATGTCCCGCTGAGTTACTCCAGCTTTTTGTGTCTATCTACTACATTACGGAGTTGGCCCGTGTAGGGATCCGCGTTGTATCTCATTTGGCATTAATTCAGTTTCAATTGAGATTTGTTGATTCTCACTGTTCAAGGTCATGAACACTTGAGAGCTCATAACTGCTTCTATCCACAACACCTTTTATTAGTACTCAGCCCATTTGTTGCCTATGGTATCCCATAGACTGCAGCTGAAAACAAATCTTCCAGATGGGCAAGGTATTCAGCAGGGAACAGAGGGAGTAGGAATCGCTGAGGAATCTGTGAAATATTCTTCTACTAAGGGCTGGAGGCTCTGAAAATGCAGTAACTTTATAAAAAAACAAAAGAAAAATAATTGACATTTGCGCCCTACACATACATCATGGTTCCAGATATTACGGTGAGGTGATTTGAAAGCCTGACACTGGCAAGATTATAGCAACATTTAAAAGCAAAGTTCATATGGGTCATGATTTTCAATACCATGTACACATAGAATAATTAGATTAAAGAATAAAATAATAGGTAATCAATTTCGTGGGGTTTCAATTTTAATTAAAAATATTATGAAAGATAAAAGGTACCTTATTGCTTCACATCTTTGCCAATTCTACTTTGTAATACTCAACATGAAGATTTATGGACAATCATTTCCAGTTTTTTCATCTGTAATTTATTTTCAAAAGCTTAAAATCCTATCATTTAAACAGATCTGGTGCGGCTGATAACCTTATTGGAATAAGGATGAATGAATTATGCTAATTTGACCCACTTTAAAAAGTCTGATTCAAGACAAATTGGAAACTGGCTTTTTTGCAATGAATTAAAAGTCCTTTCCTTTGTAAAACTCAGTGCTTCAGCGCACGAAACATTATTTAATGAATCATCAGTAATTAGATCTAATTGTCACTGAAACAAACACTGGAGTCCAAACTCTTCTTTATTTGTAAACGGTACCACGGAGCCGGACTTGGATCCACTCACTCGAGCCCTCACCTGCCTCACGTAAACAGAACAGAAGCAAGAGACAAGCGGCACGGCCAAACGAATCACCTACACTTTTATACCCCTAAACGGATGCGGGGACACTAAAGGCACGAAGATGCAATGGGAGGGCCATCCCTACATGCCAATCACTTCTTACACATATGATGAGATCACATTAAGAGGCACTTACTCTGCTTACTTACAAACAATGTATACAAAAAAGACTTGATGGCAACATTTAATTACATGATCCTCTTGCACCTGGTGTCCCTTTGTCACTTCAGCTAAGCTTGAGCTTTTGCACAGAAGCCTGCCAATTCCAAAGTACCCAAACCACTGCATATCTACAACAAATCCTCTGCTTGCATGAGTAAATGCATTTGGTGTGCATGCTCACAAAGAATTTACTGTGGAGCACACATATGTCGGAAAGAAACCATTTTGGTTATTATCCCAGTGCAAGACCACAGTCACTGTTTGTCAATGGAGCAATGGAGGAGCAGGCATGGGGGGGACCACCAGGAGGGTGGAGGGGGGGGAGAGCAATGGAGGAGCAGGCATGGGGGGACCACCAGGAGGAGGGTGGGGAGGGTGGGGGGGAGGGTGGGGGAGAGTGTGGGGGGGGGGAGAACAAAAGAGGAGCCGGCAGGGGTACTTTGCAAATTTGCAGCGCCGTTTATGTGGCGATTATCTACATACCTTGCAAGCAAAGAATTTCACGGTGCCTTGTCACATGTGTTCCATTCCAACCAAATGTTAAATGTTGTCATGGTTGCAAATGTGCTTCCTAGCACACTTTTCCCAAGATATAGCTCAAGAGGCCAGCTACATGTCCCATCAGGCCTCCAGTGAGGGGAGGAGGTGGGCAGGCCAAGTGGGTTGGGTGGGTGGGGAGAGGCAGTTGGTGGTGGTGCACAGACGCACATGGGTTAGGAGAAGAAGTGGTCTTGGGTCACCCATGGAGGCTGGGAATTGGTGACTGTCTGGCAGCAGTGGACAGGAATCACAAGGAAATAAGTAGAGGCATGAGTGGAACAATCGCCCATTCCTGTCTGAAGGTCTCTAGTGAGGTAGATGGCCGCTCTCTAGTTAGTGACTAGATGGTTCAGTTGCCGTGTAAAGTTGGGAAGAATCTGTCCCTGAAACTGGAGGTATGCGTTTTCACACCTGTATCTATTGCCTGATAAAGGAGGGGAGAAGAGGAAGTGACTGGGATGTGACTGGGGTGTGGCCAACCCTTTATTTTAAGACTGTGACCCCTTTGGGCTATAAACTAACTCTGCACTGAAGAAGGTTCTCGACCTGAAATGCCCCATTCCTTCTAACCAGAGATGCTGCCTGTCCCGCTGAGATACTCCAGCATTTTGTGTCCATCCTCTCCTCTTATCCTGTTGGCCCCCATCTCAATTTTGTACAGTTCAAGATTAAGGAAATATTGGGAAGACTAATCGGAAAGTTTTAGGGAAGCTTTGGGGCAGCTGGCCAAAGGCATTGAGAGGAATGAGAATCATAGCTATCATCAAGAGAGGTGGAGTGGGAAGGTCAGCATCAGGTTGGGATGTCCAAAGTGGTAGAATAAGAAGCAGGGTGGGTGGAGGGGGGAATAATGCAGATTGGAGGAGGTTGGTGGGGTGGGTGATCAGATGTGTTGAGGAATGGCAGTCATGCAGTGCGATAAATGGAGAATGATACAGGTTCTATCTTGCATGCAAGTAGCCCAATGCTGCAAGATTGGTGAAACATTCTCCTGGGAGCCCACTGACATCAGGAAGCCTTCGAGACCAAATTCCTCCGAGATGCTCCAAATGGAACATAGCACAGAGAATGAAACCATCGTGTTCCTCCCTGAATTCTCATCGGTGATGCCTGAATAACTCACATCTGAACGAGCCTGGACAAATATAATTGGCATGGTTTAAACTGGAAATGGTCATAAATGTGATTTACTCTGAGAGCATCAATGTGTAACCACCCAGCAACTTGAGCTCAGAAAATAATTATTCACAAGATTGCTGTGGAAATTTAAAAAGTGCAGCTATATTAACAGCAACAAATTCTTCAACACCATACACATTGCTGAGGTAATTGTTTGATGAGAACTTAATTAATGACACAAAACATAGCAGGAATTCAATTTAAATAAATGGCCAACTGGATTTTAATTTGTTTAACCAAAACAAAAACACCTTAGGCAGATAAGAACAAAAGACACACAAACTCCGGAAAATATATTTTGAATTTCCTTTTTGTCCAGGAAACATGACTAATTTCTCCAATCAGTCTGAAGAAGGGTCTTGACCCGAAATGTCACCCATTTCTTCTCTCCAGAGATGCTGCCTGTCCCGCTGAGTCACTCCAGTATTTTGTGTGTACCGTCTCCAATCAAGGAGTTTGTTTTTTAACTTACTGCAGCAATCTTCCAAATGGCATTTGAATAACCCAAGGTGGAGTTCCTCTGGTGAATTCTTCTCATCTTTGGTGGGTTTTATTTTTATCTGATCATTGAAATGAGTGGACAAAGGTTTGGGAGACGGGAAAGATGCGGGGGAGAGAGATTATGGGGAGACAGAGATGTGGGGGAGAATGTGGGGGAGAGACAGATGTAGGGAGAATCTGGGGGAGAGAGAGATGTTGGGAGAATGTGGGGGAGAGAGCATTGTGGAGGAGAGAGAGATGTGGGGGGGAGATGTGGGGAAGAGAGATAATGGGGGAGAGATGTGTTGGGGGGAGATGTGGGGAAGAGAGATAATGGGGGAGACAGAGATGTGGGGAAGAGAGATAATGGGGAGACAGAGATGTGGGGGAGAGAGATGATGGGGAGGGGAGGAATGTGTGGTTATCCACTTTGTACCAAAGCCAATTAACCGACGTATGTCCTTGGAGTGTGTGAGGTAACAAGAGCACCTGGAGAAAACCCACGCGGTCATGGGGAGAACATACAAGCTTTGTACAAACACCACACATACGTAGTCAGCAACAAACCTGGCTCCCTGGCACTGTAAGGCAGCAACTCTCCCACTGCCACCGTGTCATCCCTTATCCTACACACAAAGGCGCAATTTACAGAAGCCAATTAACCTACAAACCCACACAGGCATGTCTTTGCAATGTAGGAGGAAACCCGTTCAGTCACTGGGAGAATGTGTAAACTACGCACAGACAGTACCCATAGTCAGGATCAAACCTGGATGTCTGATGCTGTAAGGCAGCAACTCTACCAATGCACCACCATGCTGCCTACCCAAATATCCCTTCCAACAGCAGTTGTGACTCCAATTCTTTACTAACGATCCCCGAACCCCCAGCAGAGTCTCCGACTTTTCCCCAGGGCAGGGTCGATGGTTTATTCCCAGCTCCGAGATCAACAGTGTGGCCTAGCTTCTCCCAATTGCTGGAACTGAGACTCTGGGCCAAGCAGCACATTATCATCACTGCGGTACAACTTGTATACTGGTTGCACTATTTCAGTATTCAACATGCTGCAATTGTGCTTTGAGACAGTGATCTTCATGTCTTTACTCTTCATTAATTCCTCCCTGTGCATTCGACTATCCCAAGAATAGGTTTCTGTGATTTTCTGTCTGCGGGATGAATATGAAACACAGAGGGAGGTTTTATTTTTCGTTATTAGATTTATTTTGCTTTAAGCTTCAGCGGTCATTATTATTTTAACTCCCTGGGGTATGGTATTATTTTGCACCAATGTTAGGGGCTAATTCTGAACAAATGTATTTGTGTTTTTATCTAACTGTTTTCAATTTAAAGAATCGTTGAACTTTGCCAGTGACTTATGACTAAATGGAAGTTAAATTGAAGTTAGGTGTTGAAAATTGCTTACGTGTTGGGGTAGTGAGGAGCTTATTCTAATCTGACATTGATCTGATGTCCCTGTACTTTTTAGTTTAGTTTAGAGATACAACTTGGAAGCAAGATCCATGGATACTTGGGCCCACCAAGTCCACATTGACCAGCTATCACCCATATACTAGTTCTATCCTACAAACTAGGGACAATTTACAGAAGCCAATTAACCTACAAACCTGCGTGTCTTTGAAATATGGGAGAAAAGCAGAGCACCCGGAGAAAACCCATGCGGGATGGAATTAGAAGAGACTGGGAACAAGAATTAGCTATAAAAATTTCAAAAGAGAGCTGGGATAATCATTTACTGCAGGTGCATAAATGTTCGATCAACGTACGACATACTCTCATCCAATTCAAAACATTACATAGACTGTATTATTCAAAAACTAAAATAAATAAATTCTTCCCTAATGTCTCACCCATCTGTGATAAATGTCTGTGTCAAGAAGCTACCATAGCGCATTCTTTCGTTTTTTGTACAAAAATACAAAAATTCTGGAATGAAATATTTGACATCTTTACAAAATTAATTAAAATAAAACTGCTACCAAAACCAGAATGGATCATTTTTGGAATATCGGAAGGTAACCCTGAACTAAACGTGTTTCAGAAGAATTTACTCAATTATGGGCTAATAATGGGAAAAAAGCTTATACTTAAATTCTGGAAAAATGCGCCCACACCAACAATAAAAATGTGGATATCAGATATGTTTGAAACACTACATCTGGAAGAGATGAGATTCCTCTTAGCAGGCAAAGCAGACCAATTCCAAAAGACGTGGTCTACGTTTTTGGAACTATTACAAGCATGAGGTGCAATAGTAATTTAAAAAAATAAATAAATAAATAAATGGTACCAGGATCTGGCAACAAAACAACAAAAACAGACTTGGTTGGTAGTTCCCTTTCTGCGGAGTTTAATGTTATAATAGAGCGATTGTTTCTCCTTTCTTTTTCCTTCTTTTCTAGGGTCTACTTTCTTTCTTTCTTTACTTCCTTCTCTAACTTCTTTTCTAAGGGGCTTTCTTTTCTCAACACTCTCTTGCACCTTCACGACTCTTGCGCACTTTCCTTACTTTCTTTACTTCTATCTTTTTCTTAAAGCTCAAAAAATGAAGCGGTACAAAAAAATGTATTAAGACATATGTGTTGTGTATTATTGTAACTTACCGTACTTCTAATACCTTTTTTTTTAAAATAAATAAATAAAAATAAAATAAAAAATAAAACCCATGCGGTCGCAGGGAGACGGCACAAATTCCGTACAGACAGTACCCATGGTCAGGATGGAACCCGGTGGCACTGTGAGGCAGCAACTCTCCCACTGCACTGCACCTATGTGGAATGTAAAATCCCCATATTGGTTCAGAAGACTGAATAGTGATTTTACTCATTTTAACCATTGATTTTAACAGTTTTAAAATTGTGCTGTTGCATCTTCAAAATGAATTGTAAAACCAAAGGCATATGCCACGTAAAACCAACTATTGAAGAACTCAACTGGTCATGTAGCATCCGTGGAAGGAAATAGACAGACTACGTTTCAGATCAGGATCCTTCTTCAGCCTGATGGAGTGGATATACAATATGATAAACCTATTCTCCAATAGGTGACTCTTGTTAGTAATATTCTGCTACTGCAAGGATGACAAATAACAGTTAAATACCCCTTTGGTCAGTACAACAGCATTTTAAACAAAAAAAAATCACATTATGGGGCTATCTCAAACTTGAAATGTCCTATCCCTTTACAAAAATAGTATAGCACAGTGGTAAAGTTGCTAATTACGACACTAGAGGAACTGGTTTGATCCTGACTACGGGTGCTGTCTGTATGGTGTTTGTATGTTCTCCCTGTGAACGCGCGTGATTTCTTTGGGTGCTCCGGTTTCCTCCCACACTCCAAAGACGTACAGGGTTGTAGGTTAATTGGCTTCTGTAAGTTGTGTGGGTATAGGGCAGTGTATAGGGTAGTGCTAGTGCAGGGGGATCGCTGGTCAGCATGGACTCAATGGGTCAAAGGGCCTGTTTCCATGCTGTACTTCTAAAGTCTATAGTAAATAAGATGGACACATATGGTGTACAATTCCAAATTGATTCATTTGTCAAAAGCATTTGTTGCTATGCTGCTTTAGTTTGAAGAAAAGACATTCCATTTAACTTCAGATATTCAGAAACTCGAAGGATCAGACTGAATTACATCCCTCTCATGTTACCATCTGCCAGAGTTATCAATATTTTATAACCCTACAGATAAAAGCCGATAGTTCCCCAGACCTTTCAGACTCCACAGTGATTCTGAAACCGTCATGAGCCTGTGGCTGTTAGGTTTTGTAAATGTGTTGTCACATTTATCAGATTGTGGTCAATGTCTTAATTTGTGTGCACATATTTTCACTTGGCATGGATGGTTCACAACACAATGATATCACAAACATAATACAAGCAACATATATAGATATACAAGAAAATAACGGCAAGAAGGAGTGCAAATAAATATCGGACACCAGATCAATAGTTGATCTGCTATGATTAGGCAATTTCTCTTTGCATTATCTTGAGACCAAAAGCATTCAGGGATTGATTTGTCTTCCATGTTTCACAGCCTGTGGTTTACCCCTTTTTAATCTAAAAGGACAAAAATTGCTGCAAGTTCAGCACAGAAATGGAGGAAATATTGATGCCATTCCCGACTGCATGTGAACAGATCTGCTCCTAGACTATGTCTTGGTGATATGTGAATAGCCATTGTCTCTCCGTTTTGTTGTGTTTGGTCTACCTTTCTGTTCTATGTTTCTGTTTTTTCTATTTTGAACTGAATTGAATTGAAAGATATTGCATGGAAACAGGCCCATCTGTCCACCGGGTCCACGCCAACCATCCATCACCCATTCCCACTAATTCCATGTAATCCCACTTCTACATCCTCTCCCCACACATTACAGCAGCCAGTTTACCTACAAACCCGCATGTCTTTGGGATGTGGAGGGAAACCCGTGCAGTCACAGGGAGAATGTGCAAACTCCACACAGACATCATCAAGGTCAGATTTGAACCTAGGTCTCTGGCACTGTGAGGCAGCTGCTCTACCAGCTGCACCATTGTGCCACACTCTTGGATAATTCCCATGTTGACACCATTCTCCTCTCTATCTTTGCAAATGTCAATTTATTCTATAGCTGATTGAGTTTTCACCTTAACCTTTCCATTCTCAAATGGTGTTTGTGTATCTTCTGAAGTAATTCTTCTTGCATTTTTTTGGCTATGATGATTTTGACCCAGATAGTGCATTATCTTCCAGTGAGCTGTCAGCTGTGACTAATCAATAGTGACTTATTGCTTGCTGCATTTATTTAATCACTTGAAGCCATCGATCACCCAGATCATTTGTTGAGAACGCATGTGTAATTACTACAGTAGACACAAAATGCTGGAGTAACACAGCGGGACAGGCAGCGAATCTGAAGAGAAGGAATGGGTGATGTTTTGAGTCGAGATGCTGCCTGTCCCGCTGAGTTACTCCAGCATTTTGTGTCTATCTTCAGTTTAAACCAGTATCTGCAGTTCCTTCCCACACATTTTGTGTGTAATTACTATGTTGTGTTTTTATCTAATTGTATTAATTGTAGCTGTAACTTTTTCAACATAGTGAAACTTCACAACCATTGTTGCTTACCATGGAGGAAGTCATGTAGTTTTAATTTTATAGATACAGCTCGGAAACAGGCCCTTCGGCCCACCGGGTCCTCGCCGACCAGCGATCCCCGCACATTAACACAATCCTGCACACACTAGGGACATTTATCAAGCCAATTGACCAACAAACCTGTACGTCTTTGGAGATTGTGGAACTTGGGGCAATCAAAGGAAGTGTTTTGAGGGCAATCAATATCAGGTAGTGAACGTCCCAACGTGTATGAAGGTAGACAAGGGCCTGATCAGATGTGGCCATAGACACTGAAGGAAGCTAGAGAAGAAATTGCAGGTGTCCTGGCTGAGATCTATGTCATAATTAATTAGGGGAGAGGTGTCGGAAGACTGGAGGGTGGCAAACGTCTTTATTTAAGAAGGGCTGCAAAGAAAAGCCTGGGAACCATAGGCCAGTGAGCCTAACATCTGTGGTCATAAAGTTACTAGAGAGTATTCTGAGGGATATACATGCATTCAGATAGACAAGGGCTGTTTAAGGATAGTGGGCAGGGTGTTGTACATGGGAGATCAAGTCTCACGAATCTGATTGAATTTGCGAAGATATAACCAAAATGTCGATGAGGGAAGGGCTGTCAAAGTTGTACAGTATGTGTGGATTTCAGCAAGACAGTTGACACAGTTCTGCATGCTAGGCTGCTCTGGAAGGCCAGATCACAAGGGATCCAGCGAGACCTAGCTGACTGGATAGAAAATTGGTTTCATGGAAGGAAGCAGACCGTACTGATGGAAGGTATGGACACGGTTTTACCCATCTTCCTCTGTTCCTATGAGTTTCCAAAGCGTATAAAACCAGTGGACCTCAATATGGAATTGATCCAACTGCTAATTTATTTCGAGCAGTTTTTCTTCTTGGTCCAGAGTTCATCGTCCTCGATAATCTAGAGCTGCATCTTGACCCCTCTCCATCGAGTATGTCCTTCCTGGTTTTGGCCACCGCCATCTTTGTGTCTAATTCCAATTGTTCCTGCTGTCGCAACATCTGTTCCTCTTGTCGTTTTATCTCTCGCTTCATCTTTTCTTGCTGTCGCGCCATCTTATGTGTTCTCTCTTCTAGCTGTAACGCCATCTCTTCTTGCTGTCGTGCCATCTTATGTGTACTCTCTTCTAGCTGTACATCTTGCTGTCGTGCCATCTTATGTGTTCTCTCTTCTAGCTGTAACGCCATCTCTTCTTGCTGTCGTGCCATCTTATGTTACTCTCTTCTAGCTGTAACGACCATCTCTTCTTGACGTCGCCTCATCTCTCGCTCGATCTCATGTTTTTCTTCATGGCATCCGCTTCTATTGAGAGCGCAGCTAAATCAGCTTTTGCTCCCAATTGAGCAGAAGCCCTCGAAACCGAACTGACTGAGCAACCAGATCTGCGGCCTGATCTTCGTGAAGATACATTCGAGATACTATCTCCTCGTCTAAATTCATCTTCCATTCTGGCACCTTGTTGCTTCGCACTTCCAGCTACAAAGCTCGTCACTTGTGACATAATTTCAGATAACCACTTCTCTGCATTTTTCTTGAACCCATTGAATATCTTCTTCATGTATTCATCCCACTGGGTATGACGTCTGCGTTCTTCCCAAGACAGCACTGAACACAGCAGTACATTCTGTTTCTTGCCAACCTCCTGGTAGACGTTCCATAGTTGGCTCATATTAGATTTCACCTCGATCACATTCTGTTCTGATTCCATTAGTTTTTTCTGTGTATCCATTAATCTGGTCACCTGCAACCATAATTAATTTCTCTCTTTCTCGGTTTCCCTCAAACAGGCAGCATGTGAAATATCTGTTTCTTCAAGTTGTCTGGGTCTTTCTTCACCACCACGTGGTTCGTCTGGCATCGATCTGCCTTCATCTACTTCTAAATTCATGATTTTAAAGAGGTTGTGGCAGATTGCCAAGTCTTTAAATTAGTCGAACAAGTCTCTACTAGTAGCTGTGGCTTTGTTTTTTAATCAGCAATTTCTTCCAAAACTAAAAACATACTGATAATGCAGAGAAGATCTCTCTAAGACCAGGTGCAAAACGTGGCTCTAATGCAATGGAATGCACTTATCAGGAGCGACTCAAAACAATCCAAGGTCGGTCTACTTTCCCCAGACACGCTGGAGAAAACAACTTCTGAGCTCCGTTACAGAAGTATTTTAATTAAAACCGTGGTTTTAATTCAAAGAGTAATAATCGATTTGTACTCAAAAATACAGTGATACGTCTTCAGATACGTCTCGATGCTGTAGATAGACCTCTAGGCTCTTCGGACCGAGATCTAGTTCCTCCTGGAACCACTTTCGTCTGGCTCAAACCTCTCCGAGAATTTTAGACAATCTTTTGCCCACTTCTCTGGGACTGTATTTCTTATTCAGTTCCATGACTGGAACCAGTCCTCTCTGGCTCTGCCTCTCCGAGGTCTTAGCCTGGTCGTCCTTCTCTGGCTGTGCCTCTCCGAGGTCTTGGCCTTCTTCACTTCGATTCATTCTTCTGTCCCTCTCTCTGGGACTGGTATTTAATCCCCACCGGAGGTATCCTTCTACTTAATGTAGCAGTAGATTATCATATCGTTCAGGTAATTAGCACCCTAGCCGCTATTTGGATGAGAATGGTTGAAGGGGGTGTCTTCTAAACACATGCAAGCCAACTCACAGAGACCTTCAGAGCTTCTTCTCAGACATGACTTCAAAACACAGTCTTTTGATGAATAAAGGCTTTATTGTTGATGGAAAACAGTGAAATACATCCTTCTTCCGAATCGTTACTGTAATCTTCTTCGAACTCCAGCTTATTATTTAGACATTAATAAACTCCTCGTGTCTCCGTTACACTGGCAAGATCTCCTTTAGATCTCCCATGGACGCGGCATGGCCCGCATGATCTTACACATTCTTACATGTGGCTCTTACATGTTCTTACATGATCTTACATGGGAGAAGGGTTAACGTTCCCCATGGTCTCCAAACTAATCTAAAAACTAAACTTCTGCGCAAGCAGCTAAGCTCCGAACACTCCCAAAACACGTCATAAATCCCACCCACAATATAACAAGCAGTCTAAAATGGAAACATAGAAACATAGAAAATAGATGCAGGAGTAGACCATTCGCCCCTCCGAGCCTGCACCGCCATTCATTATGATCATGGCTGATCATCCAACTCAGTATCCCATCCATGCCTTCTCTCCATACCCCCTGATTCCTTTAGCCACAATGGCCACATCTAACTCCCTCTTAAATATAGCCAATGAACTGGCCTCAACTACCTTCTGTGACAGAGAATTCCAGAGATTCACCACTCTCTGTGTGAAAAATGTTTTTCTCATCTCGGTCCTAAAAGATTTCCCCCTTATCCTTAAACTGTGACCCCTAGTTCTGGACTTCCCCAACATCGGGAATAATCTTCCTGCATCTAGCCTGTCCAACCCCTTAAGAATTTTGTAAGTTTCTATAAGATCCCACCTCAATCTTCTAAATTCTAGCGAGTACAAGCCGAGTCTATCCAGTCTTTCTCCATATGAAAGTCCTGACATCCCTGGAATCAGTCTGGTGAACCTTCTCTGTACTCCATCTATGGCAAGAATGTCTTTCCTCAGATTAGGAGACCAAAACTGTACGCAATACTCCAGGTGCGGTCTCACCAAGACCCTGTACAACTGCAGTAGAACCTCCCTGCTCCTATACTCAAATCCTTTTGCTATGAATGCTAACATACCATTCGCCCGCTCCCAATGTCCATCCCTCAGTATCTATCGCCACAATTCCCAGTCTTTGGAGTTTCTCAATCAATTCCCTGAATAAATCACAACCTGTCTGTCTGTCTGTCTGTCTCAGCAGGGATTTCACTCGGCTGATGTCATCTGTTTGTGAATCATTTCAAAATCTCTATTTTTAAACTCTGTTGAAACTTCACTGTCCCGGTGGAGACGGAAAATGGTATAAAATCTCCAGGAATGTTGTGTCCCAACATTTCATTCCGAGACATTACCGGCAGCTCACGGGGACACGTCGCTGGGCAGAGAGAATGGGGCACATGGTAAAACTGAATCAATATTACAGTGTGGAGAAAATCCTGTACGCGATCATTGCTGCCGTTGGAGTCCCTGGTAAGTGAGCAGAACAATTCAAGTTTTATAAATCCATCCGTGTGTTAACTGGTGTTGTCCTGATTCTCATCATGTTACAAGTTCCCAACTGATGATCGTTGTACAAGAATATGTGAAGAATATCAATCCTCTGTGAAATATTTGTGAATTAACGCTGCTGAGATTTGTCTTATTTTCAGACAGCCGAAACTAAGCCTCTGTTTCTCTCACTGCTGCCGGTCGGGAGCCACTAGAATGTTGTTCTTGCCTTCAGTGGCACCTTGCACAGAGTTGTCCCAGTGCTCGGGACAGGCAGGCAGGCAGGCAGCTCTCCGGGACAGTGTGACTGGGAGAGAGGGGTTCACATTGCGAAGTTCACTGTGTGTGAGTTATTGATCAGAGTGAACAGCCACTCGCTCCTGTGGACACTGTGTCTCACTCACTGTGGAGTCTGTCTGTCACAGTCCGATTCCACCCACAGCCTGTTGGTCAATAATTGGTTCCATCTCCTGGACCAGTGGCCATGGACCTACCGGTGTGTGTGTGTGTGTGTGTGTGTGTGTGTGTGTGTGTGTGTGTGTGTGTGTGTGTGTGTGTGTGTGTGTGTGTGTGTGTGTGTGTGTGTGTGTGTGTGTGTGTGTGTGTGTGTGTGTGTGTCTGTGTGTGTGTGTGTGTGTGTGTAGTGTGTATGTGTGTATGTGTGTGTGTGTGTGTTGTGGTGTGTGTGTGTGTGTGTGTGTGTGTGTGTGTTGTGTGTGTGTGTGTTGTGTGTGTGTGTGTATATGTGAGACATTTCTTGGTGAGCTCTCCTCCATTAACTCCTCCATGGACTCTGATATAACAGCCTAATGTTGGTGGCCAGTGGCTGGTGATATCGTTAGCACAATAATGTTGTCTGCCGATGAACTTTGTGTTTAGCTGGTTTTTGTTGTATTTTTTCTATAATTTTCCTACTCAACTTTTGATTTTGATAAAATGATGCCGGCGGCTCCTCTTGTAATTATTTAACCGCTGGACCAGCATTGATTTTTCTGTCTTATTTGCAAAGTTGTAGCTGGCATGAGAGTTGTTATGATTGATGCTGCTTTACTACTGTTGCCGTAAAAAGTGTCGCAATTGCCGTAAAACGTCGTAACACTAAGAGTTGAGTTTTCTTTTTCTATACGAAATGTAAAAGGTTGTTTGAATGGTAAAGGATTGGTCCCTATAAACAATTGATTATAATCAATTACCAATTATTTGAATATTGAAATTTGATAAATTGACAATTAAAGGCATATGAAGTTTAATCTAGATTTTTTCTCTTTTTATTTTTATTTTTTATTAACCATATGCGATAATATGAGTTGTTATTTTGGGCTTCATAATGCCCCATTAATTTAAACATAAATGGTCCAGGACCTCATACTTTGATCTATTTGCATAAATATGAGCTATGCAGACTGAGGTGTGTATGCTCGCTTTTTTTTTCTTTTTCTCTCTCTCTCTCTCAATGACGCAGCCTGATCTTGTGTGCTTTGTCTGTCCTGTCTTCTGTGTGTGTGTGTTTGTGTCAATCTGTATATGTGGCTCTCTCGTCCCCTTTCTCATGCTATTTCCCTGCCCCACTCCCCCAACCTTATCTACACCCAATTGATCCACAATTGATACAGCTAAAGGCCTAAAAATCATCCATTTGAACATTAGGAGTCTTCTTCCAAAGACAGATTTAATTAGAGTTTGGATTGCACAGAATAAACCTGACATAATAACATTTTCAGAAACATGGTTACATAGTGAAATGTGTGACAATTATATTCATATTGATAATTTTGCATTATATAGAGCAGATAGGCCTACGAGAGCTGGAGGTGTGGCTTGTTATGTGTCAACTCGCTTTATATCTGAACCTGCCATCCCTAAAGTAACCTCATCTCTCTTTGAAAGCCTTTTCATTAGGTTAAAACTTCATGAGAATAAACATCTAATTATCGGCACTCCTCTATCGACCCCCCCCTGTTCATCCTGACTCAACTAAGTCCCTAATTTCCACTCTCACCTCTATTGAACACCCATGTGAATTAGTGCTTCTTGGTGACTTCAATAAAAACTGGCTCGATCGCTCCTCTTCTAACGACAAAAACTTGCTTAAAAGTATAAACCTGACCCAGTTAATCAACGAACCTACCAGAGTTCATGGCAATTCTACATCACTATTAGATTGGATTCTTGTTACCCATCCTGACCGAATCTTAACATCTGGTGTTTTGTCAGATTGCTTTAGCGATCATTCTGCTATTTTCTGTGTGTGGAAGATTAAACCTTCCCGTCTCCCTCCTAAACATATTCGTGTTAGACAATGTAGAAAATTTAATTATGATAATTATATGCATGACCTGATTGCAATAAACTGGGACAGGTTTCAACTTATACCAACTGTCGAGGATGCCTGGAATTATTTATACACTGAAGTCACAAGAGTTATCGATAAGCATGCCCCCTGGAGAGAAATAAAAGTCAAGGGAAAACATTTACCATGGATTAGTGCTGATTTGATCAACCTTTTAATGAGCGGGATAAAGTCTGGAAGACTTTCAGGGAAACAAAGGACCCTGCTGATTGGGAAAAATATAGGTCCTTAAGGAATCAGTGTACGACAAAAACACGTAATGCTAAATCAAGTCATTTTAAAAAACATCTTTCTGAAGACATGCATAATCCAAAAAAGTTCTGGAAAAGACTAAATAATGTTCTTAATAAATCAAATCAAAATATCAGCACTCAGATTCGGGTCAACAATGACATCATTCAGGACCCTGCTGTTATATCCAATGCTTTCAACCAGCACTTCTCCACTGTATGTAGCTCTACTGTATTTGACTCATCTATTATATGTGACTTTCCAGCTACCTCTACATGTAGAAGCTCTTTTTCTTTTCAAAAAATAAAACCTGTTGACGTTCAACATGCTATTAATGAATTAAAGGATGATTGTGGATCTGGACCAGCTGGTATTGAGACTAAATTCATTAAGTTAGGAGCTAATATTCTAATGTACCCACTATGCGACCTGTTTAATTTGTCCTTCTCAACTTGTACCCTCCCTTCCGCATGGAAGTGTGCCAATGTTACTCCACTGCATAAGGGAGGCGACCCACACGATATTAACAATTACCGCCCCATCTCAATTATCAACTCGGTGGCTAAAATCCTCGAGAAACTAGTGTTCAACCAGCTATCACATTATGTCTCAACTTTCAACATTCTATCTCCATGCCAGTCTGGGTTCAGACCTAATCACTCCACAACTACAGCTCTGTTAAAACTCACCAGCGATGTGTTCACTGCTTCTGAGGATGGTAAACTCACCGGTGCCATCTTTCTTGATTTAACCAAGGCCTTTGATGTTGTTGACCACTACCTACTGCTTGATAAACTTAACTCTATTGGTCTTTCTCAAAACAATCTACTGTGGTTTAACTCATACCTTCATAACAGACGCCAATGTGTCTCCTTTAATGGAAGTCAATCCAATTCCTTAATTGTTGAGAAGGGGGTCCCGCAAGGTTCGTCTTTGGGACCACTCCTTTCTCTATTTTCATAAACGACCTCCCTAATATCTGTTCTGACTGTCAAACACAACTATATGCCGATGATGCAGTGCTATATACATCTAGTACTAACAAGTCTGAAATTGAAAGATCCCTTCAATCAGATCTTACTTCTGTTCAGAAATGGCTATTATTTAACAAATTAATTTTAAATAAAAATAATCATGCAGTATGTTATTTGGTACCAGACAAGGCCTTGGTAATTCTGTAGATCTGACTATATCATTTAATGAAGGATCACCATTAGAACAAGTATTGAACTTCAAATATCTTGGTGTTTGGCTCGACCCAACGCTTTCATTTACGCAGCATAGTGAGACGATTACTAAAAAACTCAGCTGTAATCTAGCTATTCTTTACCGCCATATAAATTGTTTCACCTTTCAGATGAGAAAAATAATTGTCTCTCAACTACTACTACCAACACTGGATTATGCTGATATTGTCTATCAGAATACATTTGATACACATCTTCAACCCCTCAATGTAGTTTATAATAGTCTTTGCAGATTTATTTTAAGGTGTCCATATATAACTCACCACTGTTCTATGTACGAAACTCTAAACTGGTTATCCCCCCACGCTCGAAGATGCTACCACTGGTTCCAGTTCATCTTTAAATGCATCCATCTCAATTACCCTTCTTATCTAAAACAAGACCTATTACCATACACACCCTCATATTCACTAAGACATATTCAGCAACCCTTCTTTTTCATTCCAAGAACTAACAAAGAAATTGGGAGACGTGCATTTAAATTCAAAGCTCCTTCTGACTGGAACACTCTGCCTAGTACCATAAGAACTATTAGCTCATTTCGTCTATTTAAAAATACACTTTTACCCTTCCTTATAAAACCATGTACCTGTTTCTAGTATTAGAGTCTTCGAGCTCCTTTATCTAGCTTGCTCTGTGTGTGATCATTTGGCATAACTATTGTATATGCATGGCCATTACACTTATGTATTATTGTATTGCATAGTGTAACAAGGTCTTATATTGTATTATGTCACAATATCATGAAATAATATATCATGTAATAATGTTGATAGTATGTATTAACGTACGATGTATGATAGGTGGTATATGGTATTATGCATCAACATTATGCTGTAACACATAACTATTATTATTATTGGATATGTAAAGCCAATTAACAATTGTTATAAACTATAACAAGTGGGGATGGATGGGTTTTGGGATTGGTGTGTGGGTAGGTGGGTCAATGAGAGCCTCTCTGTATGGTATGTCTTGTGCTGTATGTTCTATGTTGGACCCCCTCGAAAACGAGATGACTGTCCATCTCAATGGTTTTCCATGAATAAACTTGTTTCAAATATGTGTGTGTGTGTGTGTGTGTGTGTGGTGTGTGTATGTGTGCGTGTGTGTGTGTGTGTTGTGTGTATGTGTGTGTGTGTGTGGTGTGTGTATATATGTGTGTGTGTGTGGTGTGTGTATGTATGTGTGTGTGTGTGTGTGTGGTGTGTGTATGTGTGTGTATGCGTGTGTATGTATGTGTGTGTGTGTGTGGTGTGTGTATGTGTGTGTGTGCGTGGTGTGTGTGCGTGTGTGCATGTGTGTGTGCATGTGTGTGTGCGTGTATGTGGTGTGAGTGTGTGGGTGTGCGTGTGTGTGTATGTGTGTGTGCGTATATATATGTGTGAATGTGTGTGTGTGTGTGTATGTGTGTATGTGTGTGTGTGTGTGGGTGTGGTGTGTGTGTGTGTGTATATGTGTGTGTGTGTGTGTGTGGTGTGTGGTGTGTGGTGTGTGTGTGGTGTGTGTGTGTGTGTGTATGTGTGTGTGTGTGTGTGTGTGTGTGTGTGTGTGTGTGTGTGTGTGTGTGTGTGTGTGTGTGTGTGTGTGTGTGCGTGTGTGTGTGTGTTTTTATTTTTTTGTTTTTTTGTGTGTGTTTTTGGTGTGTGTGTGTGTGTGTGTGTGTGTGTGTGTGGTGTGTGTGTGTGGTGTGTGTGTGTGTGAATGTGTGTGTGTTGTTACTGAACTGACTCACTGTGGAATGAATCCATTAACGGAGCCACTCTGCTGCCGGATTCCATGCTGCCCCTGCCTTCCCTCTGGAAGCCTCCTCTCCCCATTAGATGCCGAGTTCCCAGAGCCCTGGTTAAACGGGGCCGGCCGCTCACGGTTAAGTCTGTGAAAGCGGCTCCATCACAGACTGTGAGCAGCAGCACGGTTCACTATAGAAAGGACCATTGCGCCTATTGTAGCGGGTGGGTGGCTGCTCGTTCCCTCTCTGCCCTTTACCCCGTCTGTCCGTCGCCTTATCTCTTCTCCCCTGAAGCAGGCAGGCAGGTCGGGCACAGTCGGAGCCGGCTCTGACATTGTTCAACTTGCAGCAGCCGCGCACCGACTCCAACACTCCTGATCTTCAGCTGAAAGTCGAGCCGGTGTTCAGCCCCGGAGACCCCCCGTGTTGAGTAAATGCCCAGTGTCCGTTCCCTTGTCTTTCCGCAGTGAATTTAGTGGCGATTGTGATCCTGTCCCGGGGAAAGTGTGGCCTCTCCACCTGCACCACTCGTTACCTGGTGGCCATGGCAGCGGCCGATCTACTGGTCCTCATCACCGAGGTCATTTTGACTTGGCTCCGATATCATTACTTTAAATTGAGTCTCCTGACCATCACCCCTGTGTGCAGTGTTGTCCTTGTACTGAGGGTTGCAGCTACAGACTGTTCTGTCTGGTTCACCGTCACTTTCACCTTTGATCGCTTTGTCGCCATTTGTTGCCAGAAGCTGAAAACTAAATATTGCACCGGGAAAACTGCGGCTGTGGTTCTGGCAACAGCCGGCGTTCTGTTCTGTGTGAAAAACATTCCCCGCTACTTCACGGTGGAACCCCGGAGAATCATCGACAATGTCCCGAGGGGCTGTGGCATTGTGGCCAGTGCTTACACTGACCCCGGGTGGGTGGCATTTCACTGGATCGAAACGGTTTTAACTCCGTTCCTCCCTTTCGCTGTAATCCTGCTGCTCAACGCTCTGACAGTCCGCCACATTTTAGTGGCCAGTCGGGTCCGTAAGGGGCTGAGGGGTGAGAGCAAGGGGGAGAACAGCAGTGACCCGGAGATGGAGAGCAGGAGGAGGTCTATGGTTTTACTCTTCACCATCTCCGGCAGCTTCATCCTCCTGTGGATGACGACGGTTGTAAACTTCGTCTATTTCCAGATCACAGGAATTGGAAGTGATCGGAATGATTCTCAATGGATCTTTAACTACGTCGGGTTTTTGCTGAAGAATCTCAGCTGCTGCACCAACACATTTATTTACGCGGTGACCCAGTCCAAGTTCAGGGAGCAGGTGAAGAGCGCGGTGAAATATCCGCTCACCTCAGTGTTTCGGCTCATTAATAAATCCCCGCCCTGAGCGCATCCATCCATCCATTCATCCATCCACCCACCCACCCACCCGCCCGTCCGTCCGTCTGGAGATATGGGAGGCAAAAAGGAGGAACAAAAATTCAGACCTAAAGACAGAATATAATAGCCATATAGATAATAGATACAGGGAACACCTCTAATTTTCACAGATGGATCAAAGGAAACAACAGGGCGGCTGTGGTAGTCCAGGGGATGAATGTGAGCTTTGCAAAAGAACAAATAACTATTTGACAGTACAGTGGAACTGTACGCTATTTTGATGGCAGTTTGGTGGATGGAACAGGTGCAACCATGCAAAGTATTAATATGTAGCGACTCATTATCTGCAATCCAGAGTATTGGGGTCTGGTGCATCCCATAGGCGGCCTGACCTAGTGTATGAAATCCTGCTTACTATTAAGCCAAGTGAGAAGGAGGGGCAGTGACCGTGACTTGTTGTGGGTCACAGCACACATGGTGTTCTAGGAAATGAAAAGTGGATAAATTAGCAAAGGAGGCTTTAAAAAAAAAGAAACATAGAGGTAAACTTACAATTATCCAAATCTGAAGGAAAACACCATTGTGTGGAAGAAATAAATCAGGAATGGCAACAATACTGGGAACAGGAGACAAAGGGGAGACACCTCTATTCGCAACAAAACAGAGTGGGCTTACAGCAAGAAGAGGGGGAACAGGAGAGAAAAGGTAGTATTAGCACGATTGAGGATATGACACACTCACCTGAACCAGCACATTAAAAATGTTGGGAAAACACCCTACTGGGATGTGTGAGGAATGCCATCAGCCGGAAACAGTCAGCATGCTATAGTTGCATGCAGGAGATATGAGACAGAAAGAGGGAATTATGACCAGTGAAATGAAGAAAATTGGATTGACAGAAATATCAGTAAAGAACATTCTAGAGTGTGGAGGGAAAGGAAAAGGAGGTAAAGGTGTTGTTTGATTCTTGAGGGCCTCTGGCCTTATAAAAAGGATCTAATGTAAAGACATGAGTACTGTGGATGAAGCCAGAAGGTGGCAGCAATGCAACATTGTGGATGCCGGCTGCCGTAAAACTCCAAAGAAGAAGAAGTAGAAGAAGCTGATGAGGTCCAGCATGAAGGGCAAGCTTGCAGAATGAAGAAACCCTTGTTGACAAGGAATATTCATAAGATCATGATCATGTGATAGGAGTATAATTCAGCCATTTGACATCAAGTCTACTCCACCATTCAATCATGATTTATCTATCTCTCCTAACCCCATTCTCCTCCCTTCTCCCCATAACTTGACACCCATACTAATCTTTGCTTTAAATATATCCACTGACTTTGCCTCCACAGCATTCTGTGGCAAAGAATTCAACAGGTTCACCACCCTCTGACTAAGAAATTCCTTCACTTCTCTTTCCTAAAATAACATCCCTTTCTTTGACACCCTTTGAAGCCCTTGTCAGGAAAATGGAGACATATGTCAGGTGTAGGCAGCTGCGATCAAATGAATCCTGTAAGGAGTAGAAGGTGGCTCATTGGTGGAGTTGCTCCATTACAGTGCCAGAGATCTGAGTTTGATCTTGACTATGGGTGCTGTTTGCATGGAGTTTGTATGTTCTCCCTTTGACTGTGTGTCTTTTCTCTGGGAGCTCTGGTTTCCTCTCGCACGCCAAGATGTACAGGCTTGTCAGTTAATTGGCTTCTTTAAATTGTGAATTGTTCCTAGTGTGTAGGATAGTACTGGTGTATGGGGTGATCGCTGGTTGGAGTGGGCACGGTGGGCGGAAGGGCTTTCTTCCACACTGTATCTCTAGAGTCTAAAGATTGAAGTCTAAAGGAGGTAGGAATATGCTCAAGAAGGAGGTTAGGAGGAAAAAATGGACAGATCCTTGGAAGAAAATGTTAAAAGAGAATCCCTAAACATTAAGTGCATTAACTAGGGAGGAAACAAATTTCCTTAGGGATCAATTTTGTATTCTATATGTGGAGCCATTTGAAATGGGCAGGATCTGAAATTACTGCTGCTCATCTGCAATTATTATGGTGAAGAACCTGGAAGCTAGTGAGTTCATGGAGGAGAATAAAGTTATCCAGCAACATATCAACAAACAAATGAGAAGATGCTTGCAGATGTGAAGCACCAAAAAGGTGGACACATCCACAATGGCCTGACTGAGAGAATTCTGGAACAATGTGGGAAGCAGGTGAATGAGTCTCTGGGGCCTTACTGTGTCTTCATTAGTCATACGTAAGGTACCAGAAGATTGGAAAATGCTTTGATTTAAGAAGGGCTTGCAAGAACAAGACAGGGAACTGCAGGCTGGTGAGCCTTGCAGTGGCGAGAAAGCTACTGGGAGGAATACATAGGATTTGTTTGCATTTGGAAAGGTAAGGACTGATTAGGAATAATCTGCATGACTCTGTGGGAGATAGTGTCTCACAAACTTGATTGAGATTTTGAGGAGATGCCCAAAAGGATTGACATTGTCTATATGGACGAGATCCATTGACAAGGTCCATGGTAGGCTGGTTCAGGTGTGATTACATCGGATCCAGAGTGAGTTAGAAAATTGGGGACAAAAATTATACAAACAAGGAACTGCAGATGGTGGTTTACAAAAAAATAAACAAAGTGCTGGAGTAACTCAGGATCCCAACCCGAAACTTCACCTATCCATGTCTCCAGAGATGCTTTACATTGGAGATGTTAAAGCCAATTATAATCCCTTACTTAAGAAACTAAATAATTTGATTAAATTCTGGAAAACACTTCCGATGTCCCTAATAGGCAGAATATAAACGCTATAAAAATGATCTTTTTACCACAAATCCTATACCTATTTCAGTCAATACCTATATATCTCCCAAAAAGTTTTTCAAAAAATTGGACTCGGACATTACAAATTTTATATGGGATTATAAATCCCATAGAATACAAAGAGCACACCTTAATAAACGAAAAGAGTTGGGGGGTCTAGCGCTCCCTAATTTTATGTATTATAATGGGCAGTAAATATTAAAAATATGATTCACCTGCTGGACAACTCTGCCCAGCAGGTGGACTGGATTGTAATGGAAAGAGGGGACTGTTCTCCGTGTAATATAGGAGCGACTCTCCTCTCACCAATATATTTGAATAACAAAAATTATAATAAAAATCCAATTATATATAGCACAATTAGAACATGGAAACAAATTGTTTTATTTTATTTTATTTAACCTTTATTTAACCAGGATAAGTCTCATTGAGATTAAAAATCTCTTTTACAAGAGAGTCCTGGCCAAGACAGGCAGCAGCACAGTTCCACAGTTACAGACAATAATATTTTTTTTTTAAACAACAGAGAACATATAAATAGAGTCACAGTCAGAACATCATCAAACAAAGCATGTACAGCCAGAAGAGCCCGCTTCAACATCATTAAGAAGGGATTTAAATCTGTTTATAGAAACCAGCTCCTTAAGTTTCAGTTCATTCTGCAGCTGGTTCCATGCGAAGGGAGCAGCATAACTAAATGCCCTTTTCCCCAGTTCAGTACGGACTTTAGGTACAGTTAGTAAGAACAAGTCCTCAGAGCGGAGCTGATAAGTTCCTGTGCTTTTTCGAATTACATACTTCTGCAGGTATGAAGGAAGAACACCGAGGATAGCCTTATAAATAAGGATATGCCATGATGGAGTCTGCGGGTGGACAGGGCAAACCATCCAACTTGAGCATACAAAGTGCAGTGGTGCGTGAGGGTTTTAAAATTAGTAACAAATCTCAGTGCTCCGTGATAGGACCGTGTCCAAAGACTGTAGGCATTTTGAAGATGCATTCATATATAAAACATCACCATAGTCCAACACCGACATAAACGTTGCAGCAACAAGTCATTTTTTGGCTTCAAAAGAAAAACAAGATTTGTTTCTAAAGTAAAACCTAATTTTATCTTTAGTTTTTTCACAAGTTGCTGGATATGAGGTTTAAAAGAGAGAGAATCGTCAATTATAATTCCCAGATATTTATATTGAGACACAGATTCAACCACAGAGCCCTGCAAGTGGTGATAGGAGGGAGGTCCGAGGGCTTTTGATTTAGCTTTAGTGAACAGCATGAGCTTTGTCTTGTCAGCATTTAAAACAAGTTTTAAATCACACAGGTTACGTTGCACAGTGTTAAAAGCAGTTTGGAGCTGACAGAGAGCCTGATTTGGGGTAGACGCAGAGCAATATATCACTGTGTCGTCAGCATAAAAGTGAAAATTTGCGTTCGGAGCTTTATGATCTAGACTATTAATATAAATAGTAAATAATAAAGGTCCTAGAACCGATCCCTGTGGCACACCCTTGGATACATTAAGAGAGCTAGAATTAATACCTTCTGCTCGCACACACTGGGATCTGCCTGATAGATAGTTTTTTAAACCAACAGACAGCTTGATCAGACAAACCGATGCTGCATAGTCTTTGTAACAATAAGGCATGATCCACAGTATCGAAAGCCTTTGATAGGTCAACGAAAAGGGCTGCACAGTGTTGCTTATTGTCTAAAAATTCAATAAAATCATTTACTACTTTTAAAGCAGCTGTTGACGTACTATATTTTTTCCTAAAACCAGATTGAAATTCAGATAAAATACTGTTAGTTGATAAAAAGTCCTTCAGTTGTTGGTTTACAATGGATTCCAGCACCTTAATTAAAACAGACAGTTTGGAGATGGGCCTATAGTTGTTTAGCACAGTGGGGTCCCCCCCTTTTAACAGTGGGAGAACAAAGGCAGATTTCCAAATAAGGGGAATTTCGTTTGTCTCCAGGGATAGATTAAAAAGATAAGTCAGAGGCAATGCAATAAAATCAGCGGCTAACTTTAGGAAGTAAGGCTCAAGGTTGTCTGGACCTGCCGATTTTTTTGTGTCTAAACATCTCAGGGCCTTATGCACCTCTGAAAGTGTAACAGCGTCAAAAGTAAAGGCTTGTCCCTCAAAAAAACAACTACTATCAGAGCAAGCAGAGGAGCCTTGAGCTGTGTTTTGAGAGTTGAAAAGTGAACCAGAGGCAATGAAATGCTCATTAAAACAACCAAGCATGTCAGCCTTTTCATAAATTTGGGTAGAGTCTTTGACAATGCATGGAGGTAGCTCAATAACATTTTATTTCCAGTTATTGATTTAATGGTTTTCCAGAATTTCAACGGATTGTTTAGGTTATTTGAAGTTTCAGTAAGGAAATGATCAGCTTTGGCTTTTCTAATTGCAACTGTGCTTGCATTTCGCAGCTGCCTAAAGAGCAACCAGTCTGATCCAAGACCAGTACTCCTGGCTTTAGACCATGCCACATTGCGCTCATGGAGTAAAATGGATAACTCTTTTTTTTTTTTTTTTTTTAAAATTTATTTATTAGAAGTAGACATATTATACAATGTAATTACATATTATAGTAGAAAAAAACTTTTCATATACATCAGTCATACATTATTAAAATTTTCCATTATCAATTACTTCTGCTTCTAGTATTTTTATTTTTTTATAGAAAGCGAGAAAAAGAGAGGGTAGAAAGTTACAAATAAAAGAGGAAGCAAAAAAAAAAAAAAAACAAAAAAAACACAACAGAAAAACAAGGAAGGTGGAATGGGTTACCTGTGATACATCAATGGAGATAGGTTCGTAGGTTATAAAGTATAGAGTATAGTTTTTCATCTGTTCCTGAGTTCAAGTTTCAGCTGGGTCCTCGTGCTGTGCCAGTCTATCCCTTCAGATAGTTAATGAATGGAGCCCAAATTTTATGGAAAAGATCTTGTTTGTCCATTAAGACAAGTCTAATTCTTTCTAAGTATAGGGTCTCCGACATTTCCGTAATCCACATTTTGATTGTGGGGGTTGTAGGGCCTTTCCAAAATTTTAATATTAATTTTTTTTCCGGTTATTATACTGTAATTGAGGAAGTTTCTTTGGTTTGTTGTGAGTGTTAAGCTTTGTTCTGATATTCCAAGTATTATTAATTTTGTGTCTGGGTCCAATTTTGTATTAATAACTTTTGAAGTTATTTCAAAAATATCTGTCCAGAAATGTTTAAGTTTTATACAGTTTGCAAAAGTATGTGTTAAATTAGCCTCTAAATGTAGACATTTATCACAAATAGGAGAGATTTGTGGGAAAATTCTATTTAGTTTTATTTTAGAGAAGTGTAGTCTATGTAAGACCTTGAATTGTATTAAAATATGTCTGGCATTTAATGAACATTGATGTATTTGTTGTAAACTTTCGTCCCACATATCTTTCGTGATAGGATGACCTATTTCAATTTCCCATTTGTATCTATGTAGTTCGGTCGGTGGTACCTCGTTATTTAGTAGGGTGTTATAAATATAAGCTATTAATTTTTCAGTATTAGGATGCTTGTTCAGACACTCATCAAGAATTTCTGATTCCCTATTCTTGTAAACTTGTGTATTAGATTTAACATAATCTCTAATTTGTAAATATCTGAAAAAATTATTTGAGTGCAGTCCATAATTCAGTTGTAACTCTTGAAATGAAAGAAAAGTACCTTTCCCATAAAGATGTCCTATATTTTTGATTCCATGATTTTTCCATTGTGTGAAACCTTTGTCCATAAAGGATGATTTGAACAAAGGATTATTTACAATGGGAAGGCAGAGTGGTATATTATTCATTTTAAATCTTTTTTTTATTTGTTTCCAAATTCGTATTCCACTATGTATTATGGGGTTTTCTTTATAGGTTTTTTTGTGCTGTTTTGTGGGGGCAAATATGATCGGTCCAATTTCAAAAGGTAGACAGTCTTCCTTTTCCATCATTAGCCAATCTGGTTGTTGGTCCATTTCTTCCAGCCAAAAATTCATGTTTTTAATATGGACTGCCCAAAAATAAAATAAGAAATTTGGCAAAGCCAGACCTCCATTTATCTTTGATTTACATAAGTGTTTTTTACTTATTCTATGATTCTTATAATCCCAGACAAAACTTGTAACAATGGAGTCGACTTTTTTGAAAAAAGTTTTTGGGATATATATCGGAATTAATTGAAGTAGGTACAGTAGTTGCGGTAAAAAAATCATTTTTATAGCATTAATTCTCCCAAGCATTGAAATGGGGAGTGTTTTCCAGTATTGAATATTCTTATGTAGTTTATTCAGTAAGGGTGGGAAATTTAGTTTAAATAAAGAGGCATATGTCTTAGTTACCCAGATTCCTAAGTATTTGAATTTATCTTTAACTATTTTAAAAGGGGATTGTTGTATTGTATGTAAATTAAATTTTGTTATTGGCATGATTTCGCTTTTATTCCAATTGATTCTATATCCCGAAAACTGACCAAATTGAGTTATTAGATTTAATAGGTTTGGAATACTAGTTTCTAATTTTGTAATATATATTAGTATATCATCTGCATATAAGGAGATTTTATTCCTTGTGTCTCTAGTATTGTATCCAAATATTCCTGGATGGTTTCTAACGCTTTCTGCTAGGGGTTCAATTGCAAGAGCAAATAATAGTGGGGATAGTGAACATCCTTGTCTACAGCCTCTAGAGAGATTAAATTTAGTTGATAACATTTTGTTTGTTAATATTCTAGCTGTTGGGTTAGAATATAACAATTTAACCCATGTACAGTACTTCTCTCCTAGTTGAAATTTTTCCATCACCGAAAATAAATATGGCCATTCTACCTGGTCAAATGCTTTTTCAGCATCTAACGAGATAATTGCTAGCTCTGCGTTGGGGATTCTATTGGAGTATATAATATTAAATAATCTTCTCAGATTAAAAAATGAATACCGTTTGGGGATAAACCCTGTTTGGTCAGGATGTATTAATTTACTGATCACTAAGCTCAATCTATTAGATAGAATCTTAGTTAATATTTTCTGATCAGTATTTAAGAGGGCTATAGCTCTGTATGAACCTGGGTCTTCAAGATCCTTGTCCGTTTTTGGTATAAGTATGATTGTTGATTCATTTAGAGTTTCTGGGAGTTTCTGTTGAGTATAAGCATATTTGTACATTGTCTGTAGGCGTGGGGAAAGCAAGTCATAAAAATTTTTATAAAATTCCGAATTTAGTCCATCGGGTCCTGCCGACTTTCCATTTTTTAAGGACTTTATTGATTCTTCAATGTCTTTTATCGTAATTTCAGCCCCTAGCAATTCTCTCTCTTTCTGATCTAGACCCGTAAACTTACAATTCTGTAAAAATGTTTCCATTCCCGTTGATTGTTCTGTTATTTTAGATGAATACAATTTTTGATAGTATTGTAGAAATCTATCATTAATATCTTTAGGCAATGTTAATGTTTCTCCCTTATCTGTTCTAATTTTGTATATTGTTTTTTTCCCCGTCCAATTTGCGAAGTTGACGCGCTAATAGTTTTTGTGGTTTGTCACCAAATTCAAAATTTAATTGTTTTGTATGTTGATAAAGTTTTATAACTTGGTCTGAATAAATCTTGTTTAATTTATATTTCAATACTGCAATTTTATTATGTTTTATCGTGGATGGTGCTGCTGCATTTTCTGTGTCTAATTGCTTTATTTCCATTTCCAGTTTCTTTTGTTTGGCCCTATTCTCTTTATTAAAAAATGATTGGGAAGAAATTAATCCTCCTCGTACAAATGCTTTAAATGTTTCCCAAAGAAGGGAGGCAGAGATTTCAGGGCTATCGTTAGCCTCAAAAAACATTTTAATCTGTTTTACTAGATATTCATTACATGACTTATCTTTTAAGATTTGGGGATTAAATCTCCATTGTGACTGTGTCTCTGCCATTCCGTTTACTTTGATCATAAATGTTAATGGGGCATGGTCTGAGATTATGATGTTGTGATATTGTGAGTTATAGGTGAATGGGATAAGTTTTGAATCTACCAAAAAATAGTCTATCCTTGAGTAAGTTTTATGTACTGGTGAGTAAAATGAGTATTCTCGGCCCGATGGATTTTCAATTCTCCAGACGTCCTTAATATAGTGGTATTAATGTATGAATTTAAAAATTCACTTGATCGAGATTTTAGTTTTCTTTGAGTTGATGATCTGTCCAAACAAGCATCCAATGTACAATTTAAATCTCCACCAATTATTAAGTTTTGTTGTGTACCTTCCGGGATATTGTTAAGAATTCTCTTAAAAAACAGAGGGCTATCAAAATTTGGTCCATACACATTGAGGAGAGTCACCTTTTTTAAGTATAACTCCCCTATTATTATAATATATCTGCCTTCAATGTCTTCTATCGTTGATATATGTTTAAAGGGTATACCTTTACGAATTAATATTGCCACACCTCTTGATTTATGTGAGAATGAAGAATGGTACGCTTTAGCAATCCATTTTGCTTTCAGTCTATGTTGTGCTTCCTTTTTAAGATGTGTCTCCTGGAGAAATATTATATCTGTTTTCAATGATTTTAAATGTGCTAACACTTTGCCTCTCTTGATAGGTTCATTAATTCCCTTAACATTCCAACTACAGAATTTAATTCCCTCACCCCCAATTTTTATATTCATGTCTTGCATCTTGTGATTAAGTGGTAGAGCAGATGATTCAGCACACTCAGCCCTACCTTATACTTGAACTTCAGGTAGATGAATTTTAGGTCACGTCTGTTTTCCATCCGAACGTATCTCCTTAAATAAAATATGCAATTCCATTCCATATACAAAATATAATGTGATATAAGATAAAAAAGGTGATAGCTAATAGGGTTAGTAAAGTGTGGAAAGTAAGAAAGAAAAGCAACTACAACTACAATTAGTGCAGTTAGTGATAGCCACCCTAATGTGGCTAAGCATCTATGGACTTCCGTAGCTTTTGGTTTATAAAAATACTAGCTCCGTGCTTTCCTTAAAAGGAAAGTTTCCAATTCGATGCATACAATTTGTGGGGGGGAAAGAAATATTGGTTATATTCCATTAATGGTATAATTAATAGTCTCAAATTGAGATATTAGTTTTGTATAATCTAAACATTTATCAAAGAATAATCAAAAACGAAAACATCAGGGCAAGGGCCATCAGACATTTCTCATTATAAAATACCTGAATCATACTTTACTTATATTTCATACTTTTAATTAATTCTTAAATAATCTAAATAATCTTGTTATCATTAGTTAGTGTTAGTTAATATTCTTGATTATTAATAGTTGTTAGAGGTTAGAGGTTAGTACTAGAATGTTAGTTTTATATATATCCGTTGTAGGAAATATACCCAATTCTTATTGCGAATTTTAGGCAACTCTTAAATATAATAGTTTAAAGTTTAGAGTTCCATATCTTCTCTGCGAGATAGGTGTTAAGAGTTGAATATTTTTCAATCTTCGATCTTGTCCTCGACGTTCTTGGCAAATTCAAATGCTTCCGTGTGCTTGATGAAGAAGTATTCCTTCTTCTCGTAGCTGACTCTCAGTGTTGCGGGGTATAACAGTCCATATCTCAGATTCTTTATGTTCTTCAGTATTCTTCTTGTTTCTGTGAACAACGCTCTTTTCTTAGCAACTTCCACGGGGTAATCTCTGAATACGCTAATCTTGTCTCCTTCATATACAAGATTTCTGCTTTTACCAATTTTCCTCATCATGTCATCCAATACATGGTCATATTGGACCTTTACTATCATTATTCTTGGTCGGTCGCCCACCTTTGGGCGACCCACTCTGTGCGCTCGGGCAAGTAATGGCGCCTGATCCAGGTTCAAAATTGTTTTCAGTACTTCTGCAGCAAATTCACGGGGGTCACGAGTCCCCTCTCTGCCTTCCTGGATACCCACGATTCTTAAATTCTGACGCCTCTGTCGTCCCTCCAAGTCTGTACATTTTTCAGTTATTTGATACAATAACTTTGATAGGCGTTGGTTCTCAGTGATGAGTTTTTTTGTAGTTGCGGTGCTTGTCTCAGCAAGTTCCTCAAGTTCTTTTACAATCTTGTAGTGTTGGTCTAATGTCAGGAGAATAGGTTCAAGTTTAGAATCAAATCTGGATTCCATCTTATTCAGTTTTTCATTTACTTCTTCAACATTTTGGGTCATATCTCTTTCCATATCTAATTTCCAGTCTTCAAGGACTTCGTGTACCATCTCTGTAACTTCTTCTTTAATTTGGTCTTTCATTTCTTTTTTAAAAGATGCTAGATCCTCTTTAAAGTCCTGTCTAAGATTTTTAAGTTCCTCCTTAAGGAACGTTTTTAATTCTTCCATCTCAGTCTTTTTCTTCTTCTTTGAGATGTCTTCTCGGGATGCTGTTAAACCTGAGGCCGAGGCTTCAGTTGGGCCTACCTCTTTAGTCTTGCCGTTTTTTGCCTTGTGGGGGGGAGTATGTTGAGTCGACATACTGCCGGTGTCGCGCGCCTGATGACGTCACGGGCTTAGTTCAAAACAATCGGTCCCGGGTTCTGCAGGTAGGAGCTGTCTTTTCCTCCCGTTTTTTCGGATTTTTCACGGAGCTAGCTGGCGCGAGTCTCTCCTACTCCATAGCGCCACCGGAAGTCCGTAAAATGGATAACTCTGACGTGAACCATGCATTATCCCTGCCCCTTATTCTATACTTCCTAAAAGGAGCGTGCTTGTTAACAATTTCAATAAAACCATCATAAAAGAATTTCCAGGCATTTTCAACATCAGGAATTACATTAATTTTCTCCCAGCCAAAGAGAAACAGGTCATGAAAAAATGCTTGCTCCACAAAATGTTTCATGTCCCGCTTTATGATGACACGCGGTTTGGTTTTAGGAACGTTTGTATTTCTTACTGTTGCAATGACACAGTGGTCACTGATGTCATTTGCAAAAACAGAAGCAGCAGAATATTTATGAGGAACATTAGTTAAGATAAGATCAATTAACGAAGATTTTTCCGGACATTTCAGATTAGGTCTAGTAGGACTGTCAACAATCTGAAAGAAATTAAACGAATCACAAAATGCTTTAAAATCATCTGATGCTGGTAGCAGCCAGTTCCAGTTTAGGTCACCAATAAGGACAATTTCATTAAAGTTCAACCCGGATAAAAGCTCCATTAAAGATGGTAAGGTGCAGCTGATAGCTGAAGGTGGCCTATAGCAACCGACGACAGTGATGTGGTGAGTTTTTGAGATTTCCATGTCAAGAGCCAGAAGTTCAAATTGCTTACTCACTGATGTAGAGAGACGGATCTTCACATGAAACTTAGATTTGACATAGACTGCGACCCCTCCGCCCTTCTTGGGTTAGTCAGTCCTATACACATTGTAGCCGTCAATGTTGATATCCTTGTTTAAAACTGCTTTGTTTAGCCAAGTTTCAGATATGACAATAACATCAGCATCAGTTGAATGAGCCCAGATACGAATCATATCCATTTTAGCAATCATACTGCGCACATTTAAATGGATGAAACCAAGTCCAGACCTTGATTCAAATTCAGCAGGGGTGTTAAAATTAACAGCAGACTCAGCAGAGCCTGGGCCTGGGTTAGGTTGAACATTCCCTGAAATCATATTTGTAAAACAAACAGACACAGTTAGAGACAGGAGGAGACGTGTGCTGCCATCTTGGATTTTTGCCACAGAAGATGTCGAGACGGTGCAGGTTTGGAATTCCTCCCACACCACACGAAAGCCAGACCGGCCCGGTCAGCACCGGCGAGGCAGTAAGGGGGGGGGGGGCTGTTCTGGATGCAGGTGTCAAAGTCCAGAAAGATTTTCTCCCCTCTTTCGGTGCGCTAGTTTCATGGCAGGTTGCCAGCCACAGTTGTGGGAGCTCGGCAGTTAGTTGATAAGACTGCTCGCAGTCCCAAAACAAGCAGAAACTTTTAAAATAAGTCTCTGCAGCGTCGCAGCGATACTCCAAGATGTTAAAGGTTCCGCAGTGCCTCCTCCGAAGTCCAAAAAGATGTTTAAATTCACTCACTTTTGTGTCTGGACGGGAGCTCCGCATCACCACACCTCTCTGCTGCCCCACCCCACCAAATAAAACAGAATCTAAAATTAAGAAACCTATCTCTTTTAATACCAATAGTTAATAATCCATCGTTTAAACCATCAATTATAGACAAATCATTTATACAATGGGAAAGAATGGGAATCAAAACGCTCGGAGATCTGTATGAATTGGGAAAATTACTATTATTTCAACAACTACAACTGAAATATAATTTGAAAAATAATCAATATTTTAAATATCTTCAAATTCGTGATTATCTGAAAAAATATACAAAAGACTATCATAATATGTCTACCGACTTACTGGATGAAGCAATGAAGACAAAAGCGGAATCAGCTAATCTAATATCGTACCTATATAACATCATCTTAAACATAGAAATACCCACAACTGATGGAATTAGAAGAGACTGGGAACAAGAATTAGCAAAAAATTTCAAAAGAGAGCTGGGATAATCACTTACTACAGGTGCATAAATGTTCGATCAACGTACGACATACTCTCATCCAATTCAAAACATTACATAGGCTATATTATTCAAAAACTAAAATAAATAAACTCTTCCCTAATGTCTCACCCATCTGTGATAAATGTCTGTGTCAAGAAGCTACCATAGCGCATTCTTTTGTTTTTTGTACAAAAATCCAAAAATTCTGGTATGAAATATTTGATATCTTTACAAAATTAATCAAAATAAAACTGGTACCAAAACCAGAATGGATCATTTTTGGAATATCGGAAGGTAACCCTGAACTAAATGTGTTTCAGAAGAATTTACTCAATTACGGGCTAATAATGGGGAAAAAGCTCATACTTATATTCTGGAAAAATGCGCCCATACCAACAATAAAAATGTAGATATCAAATATGTTTGAAACACTACATCTGGAAGAGATGAGATTCCTCTTAGCAGGTAAAGCAGACCAATTCCAAAAGACGTGGTCTACGTTTTTGGAACTATTACAAGCATGAGGTGCAACAGTAATTTTAAAAATAAATAAATAAATAAATAAATAGATGGTATCAGGATCTGGCAACAAACAACAAAAACAGACTTGGAGGAGTTTAATGTTATAATAGAGCGATTGTTTCTCCTTTCTTTTTACTTCTTTTCTAGGGTCTACTTTCTTTCTTTACTTCCTTCTCTAACTTCTTTTCTAAGGGGCTTTCTTTTCTCAACACTCTCCAGCACCTTCACGACTCTTGCGCACTTTCCTTACTTCCTTTACTTCTATCTTTTTCTTAAAGCTCAAAAATGAAGCGGTGCAAAAAATGTATTAAGACATATGTGTTGTGTATTATTGTAACTTACCGTACTTCTAATAAAAAAATAAAATAAAATAAAAATAAATAAATAAAAACATTTGAGACCAGTAGCCAATGGTGTGTCACTGGGATAGTTTAGTTTAGTTCAGAGATACACCGTGGAAACAGGCTGATCAGCCCACCAAGTCCGTGCTGACCAGTGACTATCTGTACACTAGTTCTATCCTACACACTATGAACAATTGTACAGAAGCCAATTAACCTATAAACCTGTACGGCTTTGGAGTGTGGGAGGAAACCAGAGCACCCAGAGAAAACCCACGCCGCCACAGGGAGAACGTACAAACTCCA
>NC_045969.1:639415-681915 GCF_010909765.2 Amblyraja radiata
ATCAGCCCACCAAGTCTGCTGACCATGACTATCTGTACCCCTATTTCTACTCACTACACACCTATGAACAATTGTACAGACGCCAATTAACCTATAACCTGTACTGCTTTTTGGAGTGTGGGAGGAAACCAGAGCACCCAGAGAAAACCCACGCCGCACAGGGAGAACGTACAAACTCCATACAGATAGCACCTGTACTCTGATCAAAAGGGGCTGTCCCACTTGGGGCGACCTAATTGGCGAATTTAGAAGAGGGTTAGAGAGATTTTGAACAAATGTCATGTTTAAGAAACTCCGTCGACTATGTAGAAAGCTCCTTCGACCTCCTTAACTATGTTGAAGACTATCTTCGACTACTATGACTCACTTCAGGAAAATTGTAACACCAAATAGTGAGAGTGAAGGACCCTCCTTCGATCTCCTTTGCCTCCCTTCGACTATTATGAAGGACTATCTACGACTGATCACCTTTGATACCTACGATACCCTCACGATTACCTTTGATATAGTATGACCCAACTACGACCTACTACGCCTAAACTTACGAGTAAAAAAAGTATCGATTTTTCCATGCCGACCTCTTTTTGAACTCGCGGCCATTTTCAACGTTAAGAATACGACCGCGACCTAGCTGAGGCCTCAGTACACGGGGCTACTCTCTGCATGAATGAGAGGTACAAAGACCCCCTTTGAACCTCGGGTCGACCATGCGTGAGTATAGTCCGAGGGCAAACTTGCCAGAACTTGCGGATTTATGGCGTCCAAGTGGGACAGCCCCGTAAACCCCGAACACCGGTCTGTGGCAGTGTAGGCAGCAACTCTACCGCTGCTCCACTCGCGCAGCCCCCTGTTGTTCCTCTTCTTATATAATCACATTTAATAATGAATTTGCAGCCAATATATACGTGAGATGATCAGTGCTTTGCACAGATGATATCAAAATTGATACTATGGACTGAAGAATGGTGTCTACAATTTAAAATGGAGCCTAGATGAATTGGGAAAGTGGGCAAAGATTGGGCGGTGAAATTTATCTCAGACAAGTACGGAGTGACGTATTCAGAAAGTTAAACTAGGCCACGGCATACACAGTTAATGGCAGAAGAGGATCACTGTTTTTATCTGAATACCCATGGGGCTGGATATGTCACCCTGGTTAACACCTAGCTAATTGAGACTGCATCAATGCAGAGCCATCTCTGAACACAGATCTGCAGTGTCTGCCAACTCAGGGTTATAACATCCTATACACGAGTTTGCATTTGAGAGTCCTATTAAATAATCTAGTTGACACTTAATTAGTGGATTGAATGGCCCCATTGCTGAAAGATAAATGGACAATATATTTGGCTTCGATAGAATCAGATTACATATTGTTCTGGGCAAATTTATTACTTTATTTTCATTGCTTGGAGTCATTGAGCTTTATGCTGCAAAATCATGAAAATGCTATAAATGTTATTTGTTCGAAGCATCCTTCCTCAATCTGATTTTGAAGTCTGAAAGGATGCATTGTTGGCGCTGGGGGTTGCCAGTAAGCATGGTATTGTTCTTCCAAAGGGAGCATAAGTAAGTGCAAGAAAGGCATGGAGACAATGGGGGGGTGGGGGGTTGCGATCAGGTTTAGTTTACTTTAGTTAGATATACAGCATGGAAGTAGGCCTTTGGCCCACCTGGTCTGCACTGACCAGTGATTGTACTTGTTTGTGGAAACAGGCCCTCCTGCCCACTGAGCAGTTCACCCTTACACTGGCACTATCTATCCTAGGGGCTCATGTTATCGACCTCCCCGTGGTGAGCACTGTCAACTGACCTCAGTCAGGCTAACAACTACAACCAAACAGCAGCAGCAGCACCACAGCTTGGCGCCAACATGGAGCATGAGCCCTTTTTAGGGCGGGCACCCTGCGATGTCGAACTGGCTTGCCTCAACCCTGCTGCGGACTTCCTGCTGCCTCAAGGCAAGAAGAAGAATTCAGCACAGCCATGTGGGCCAAAGGGCCTGTTCCTGTGATGTACTTTTCTGTATTCTATAATTAAGAGTGGTTTCCAAATAGTATGATCAGAGCAATTATCAGAATAACATCACTTGATTAAATTCTCCGTCTACATTGAGTCTGGGAACACAGGCTCTGCACAGAGGAGTTTATAAAGATAACTTAGGGCATTTTATACGGATTTGTTTCTTGCTGTTTGTTTTCAGGATCACTATAAGACCAATACAGCTGCTCCTTGACCTACGATGGGTTACGTCCGATAACCCATTGTAAATCGAAAATATCGTAAGTCAAAAACGCATTTAATGCAATGTGATCACGTGACCGAAATTGAGCTGCGACTCACTGCTGTTGCCCAGCGTTTGCACCACGTAAGTCGCCATATCGTAAGTCGAAGCATTGTAAATCGGGGAGCATCTATACGCCAGTCTGGATCTCATTCTTTTATTCCTGTCATAATGCTGGAATAAATATCCAATTGAAATCGAGTCCATGTCCAATGGTGAGTTGTTAAATGTAGGGTATGCTTGGATATCGTTGTATTTCTCCATTTTTACTGCAGCTACTCTTGACCTTCTCACCAGCAGCACTTACAGGAAATCTTGCACAACCTGAATCTTGCGTCACCAGTGGGCAGCAGAGTTTGCCCAGGTGGTAAGCTGCTGCCTCACACGCGTCAGAGGCCCGGTTTTGATCCTGTGCAGAGCTTGCATGTTCTACCTGTGACCAGCTTGCATGTTCTCCCTGGACCAGATGGACTTCCTCTGGGTGCTCCAGTTTCCACACACATGCCAGCATGCAGGTTTGAGGTTAGTAGCCTCTGTAAATTGTCCCCAGTGTGTAGGGAGTGGATTCTAAAGTGGGATAAGCCTAGACCTAGTTTGTTTAGTTTAGTTTAGGGAAACAATGTGGAAACAGGCCCTTCAAACCCCACCGAAGCCCATGGGACCAGTGTTCACCTGTTACACTAGTTCTATCCTACACACTAGGGACAATTGTTACGGAAGTCAATTAACCTACAAACCTGCACCTCTTTGGAATGTGGGAGCAAATCGCAGCACCTAGAGAAAGCAAAAGTGGTCACAGGGAGAACATACAAACTTCATATATATATATAATACCTGTAGTGAGGATTGAACCTGGATCTCTGGTGCTGTAGAGCAGCAACCATACCGCTGAGCCACTGGGTTTGAATGGGTGATTAGTGTTTAGCATGGACTCAGTGGGCTGAAGGGCCTGTCTCCATGCTGTACTCTAAACTAAACCTATCAGAAACTCGTGTTCAAGAAGGAACTGCAGATGCTGGAAGATCAAAGGTACACAAAAATGCTGGAGAAACTCAGCGGGTGCAGCAGCATCTATGGAGCGAAGGAAATAGGCGACGTTTCGGTGAAGAAGGGTTTCGGCCCCAACGTCGCCTATTTCCTTCGCTCTATCAGAAACTCATCTGGAATATCACACAGTCTCATATCCTGACATCCCAAAACCATCCACCATCCAAGTCAAACCATCCAAGTCAAAGAACTCATTAGATGGATATCCTCTCAATTCCTTCCATCGGCATTGCACAGGGCACAATGGCTGTAGTTGTCCCTTTGCAAAGTGCACAGCATTTACTCACCCATTGCATCTGGCAAACTCGTGTCTTCTACCACCTTGGTGGACAAAGCCAGCAGGCGTGTGGAAATATCTCAAACTTCAACTGCCAGTACTCATCACACATCAACTTGATTTGGAAATATATTACTGATCCTCCGTCATAATGGAGTGTAAAATCAGGAACAATAGGACTACAGGAGGACCATCACCAAGCGACTGCAGCAGGTCTAGGTGGTCCATCACCGCATTATAGATAGGCATTGAATCCATACAAAGGGTTGCTGTCTGACATATCAGGCTGAATCGTGGTTGCAATGGCCAAAGGTTTCAAAGAGGACTACCTATATTCAATACCAATATATGGACCTGTTCTAGTCTCAGATGCCTAGAGCTCTGACATCCTGCTCCATTAGTGAATTCATGGAAACAAAGAACCACAGACGTTGGTTAAACACAAAGAATACCTCTGGGGAGAAGCATCCTTGGAAGACATGGGTAGATGATGTTTCAGGTCGAGCCCGTTCTTCAGACTGACAATATTTCTTCTGACTGAGAAGGGTCTTAACCTGACAATCACCTATGCATATTCTCCGAGATACTGCCCGACTGCCAGTTACTCCAGCCTTTGTTCCTTTAGTGAATTACTTGTGGTTATTTTAGTACTTTTAATAATAATTCTTTACATTATAATTTAGCTTTATTCCTTTTTTTTAATTGTTTGTTGTAACTTTAATGATTTTGGAAATATTTCAGTGGATATTTAAAATAAAAGCAGAGAGCTCTGCTTCCACATTGCCTCCTTTTAAGGGCTGTCAGCAAAGTCTGGTGGGACCTCAAAACAAAGCTGCGACTTACCACTGAAGCCTTGCTACACCTCACCCATATCAAAACTCAACTGTGGGCTGTCAACTCACAAGACCAGGTGAACTTTGTGAGGCAGGGCAATTTGGTGACCTTGCTATGAGCACTAAGAGTCAACCATGTAATCAATTGAATGACTGAGTTGGATGATCAGCCATGATCATATTGAATGGCGGTGCTGGCCCCGAAGGGCCGAATGGCCTACTCCTGCCCTATTTTCTATGTTTCTATGAAGATACAGCATTGGAAACAGCCCTATTGTTTCACCCAAGTCCACATCGACCATCATCGCACGTCACAACTAGGTCTACGCTATTTCCACCTTCGCATCCACTCCCTACACACTGTGGCAATTTACAGAGGCCAATTACCTATAAACCTGCACACCTTTGAAGTGTCGGAGGAAAGTGGGAGGTAAATTGTCCCTAATGTTAGAACAATTGTAGTGTACAGGGTGATTGCTGGGCGGCGTTGAATCGGTAACCGAAGAGCCCTGTTTCTGTGCTGTAGCTCTGAGGTCCAAAGTGTAAAGTCCAAAGTAAATTGGTCCTAATGCATTCTCAAAGCTAATCTAACACCAAAAAATTCTATTTACTGATTTGAGTTGGATGTTTTGAATCGGCAGTAAGTAAAACAACCGGACTATGGTTCCAAATGTCATCCTTTGTTTTCTGGCAGGCCTGCTTGTATTTCTGGTTTTATTTCAAAGAATATTCTGCCTAGTGTATATTATTAGTCTATTGAGATTTACCCCTGTTTCCTGCTGATTTACACTTGCTTTTCCATCTGTTAGCTTTCCAACGTTATTTACTGACAGCTTCACTTCATCCGATTTGTAAATATTCCAACAAGACCCGGGCCAGACCTTGGGTAAAGGTTTGACCAGTCTTTCACTTCATGGACTGACTTCAATGTAAGCAACATTTGATCAGGCATAGAACTAACACAGTAACAGTGTGGATGGAAGCCATTCAGTTCATCTTGCTGGAACAATGCAGACTATCTCATAAGAGCTGTTCAGGCTAATCTCCTTTATTTTTTTACCTTTATCTTTGTATTTTAGATACATTTTCCAATTCATTACTCTGTCCATTTTCTTTCAAATTATGTCAGATCTTCTTGCAGTAGTTGGCTTTGGTAACATCATCCATTGTCCTCCCAATGCTAATTCTCTTTTATTTTAAACAAGCAATGAAATCAAGCTTTGTTTTTCTACTTATCCAATTAAGCATTCATCATTTTGAAGGTACACAAAAATGCCGGAGAAACTCAGCGGGTGCAGCAGCATCTATGGAGCGAAGGAACAAAATTCATCATTTGAATTTGTTTTAACAACCATGACGATAACAACAGCCTAGAAACATTCCTTGCAATGGAATATTATTGGAGAAGGTAGTTGACGCAGGTACTATCACAGTGTTTAAAAAACATTTGGCAGGTATATGGAAAGGATAAGATTAGAGGAATCTGGGCCCAACATACGTAGGTTTGGGCAGGTGGGACTAGTGTGGAGGAGCATGTTGGGTGGTGTGGGCAAGTTGGACCAAAGGGCCCATTTCCACACTGTATGACTCCATGACTATGAATGAATTGTGAAGGAAGAATGTAATATAATGCACACCACAGACAAGTGCAGCACAGGAACAAGACCTTCACCCCACAACGGGCAGGCGATGCAGACTCCGGGCCCCAACTCCGGCCTACATCGCCTGCCCGAGTCCGGACCCCATCTTGGCCACAAGGAGCGACTTCAATACTCACCAGGACGCGGCCTTCACCGACCTCCACATCGATGTTGCCGCCGACCCTCACCTGCCCACCGATGATGCCCCAGCCTCGCCGCCTCACGGTAACTTGGACTCTCTCCCCCTCGCTGATTCCTCCGTCCCTCGCCGCCCCCCTGGACTGCCCACCCGACCCTCGCCGCCCCCCCTGGACTGCCCACCCGACCCTCGCCGCCCCCCTGACTGCCCACCCGACCCTCGCCGCCCCCCTGGACTGCCCACCCGACCCTCGCCGCCCCCCTGGACTGCCCAGCCTCATCGCCGCCCCCGGGCCCACCCGACATCACTGTCGCCCGGGCCCACCCGACATCGCTGTCGCACCGGGCCCACCCGACATCGCCGCCCCACTGGCCCATCCAGCATCATTACCGGACCGGGCCCACCCGACATCACCCACCGAACCGGGGCTCCCCCAACATGGCCGCCGCCCCCCACCGCTATGCCCGACCCGCGCCGTCCATCCACCCACCGGGACCTCCCTCCCTCCCACACATCGCCTGCCGACCCCGACTAAACCGCCACTGGACACCGATCATCGGGTCCGGTATCCCTTGACCCGCGCCACTCCACCTCCCTCCAGCAGCCCACAGCCATCGCCTCACCTGGAGCCTGGACTCTCCACTGGGCCTGAAGCCTTCACGCTGCTCACTCCCACTCTCCTGGGCTTAAGTGCGCTGGTTCCTAGAGCCCGTCTGCCCAGCCTTGTTAACCTCAGTGGCTGTTCCACTGGGTCTTCCCCCTCTAACCATGTCACCCCTGCTCTTCCCCACCCACATTACAGCCCTCTCACTCCCCCACCCCCCTGACCACCCCCCCCCCCCCCCCCCATCACCCACAACCCCCATCGCCTCGTCCCCAGTCCACCCACCTGCCTTCCTCCGGCCCCCACTCCCATCCCTGCCGGGTGTTCACCATCCCCCCCGACCTCCCCCTCTCCCACACCGAACGGTCTGTCATCAGCAGAAGTCTCACCTTTGTCCCCCTCCATCCCCACCTCAATGAGTTCCGTGCCCACCACGACTTGGAGCTCTTCTACCATCGCCTCTGCCTCACAGCGCACTTCCACGGGAAGGGGTCCTCGCCCCCCAATGATGACCCCTTTTCCCGTCTCCAACGCACCCCCTCCTCGTGGAACCCCCCTCATGACTTCCCAGCTTTGGAATTATTTATCCAAAACTGCCGTCGCGACGTCAACCGCCTCAACTTCTCCACTCCCCTGTCTCACTCCAATCTCTCCCCCCCTGAACGCACTGCCATTGAATCACTACGCAAAAACCCAGATTGGGTTATCAAACCAGCCGACAAGGGAGGTGCCGTGGTAGTCTGGCGCGTCGATCTCTACAAAGCTGAGGCCACGCGCCAACTCTCGGACACCTCCTCCTACTTACCCCTGGAGCATGACCCCACTGACGAGCACCAGGCCGCCATCTCTAGCACCATCACCGACTTCATCAATTCCCACGCCCTGCCCGACCAAGCTTCCAACCTCATCGTTCCCCAGCCCCACACGGCCCAGTTTTACCTTCTCCCCAAAATACACAAACCTGACTATCTCGGTAGACCCATTGTCTCTGCCTGTTCGTGCCCCACCGAACTCATCTCCACATACCTTGACTCCATCCTACCCCCCCTGGTTAAATCCCTCCCTACCTATGTTCAAGACACCTCAGACACTCTCCGTCATCTCTGGGCATTCCATTCTCTAGGCCCTCACCCCCTCATCTTCACCATGGACGTCCAGTCACTCTACACCTCCATCCCCCACCAGGATGGCCTCAAAGCCCTCCGGTTCTTCCTCGACCAGAGAAGCAACCTATACCCAGCCACTGACACTCTCCTCCACCTAGCGGAGCTGGTCCTTACCTTCAATAACTTCACGTTTGACTCCTCCCATTTCCTCCAAAGACAAGGCGTAGCTATGGGCACACGTATGGGCCACAGTTATGCCTGCCTCTTTGTCGGGTACGTCGAATAATCCTTGTTCAATACGTAACAGGGCCCCATCCCCGACCTCTACCTCCGTTACAGCGACAACTGCTTTGGTGCCACCTCCTGCACCCGCACACAACTGACTGACTTCACCACCAACTTCCATCCGGCACTGAAATACACCTGAACCATTTCTGACACTTCCCTACCATTCCTGGACCTTACTATCTCCATCGCAGGTGATAGACTCCTGACCGACATCCACTACAAACCCACTGACTACCATGGCTATCTGGACTACACTTCTTCCCATCCTGCCTCCTGTAAGGACTCCATCCCTTACTCCCAATTCCTCCGCTTACGCTGCATCTGCTCCCAGGATGAGGCGTTCCACACCAGGACATCTGAAATGTCCTCATTCTTCAGGGAATGGGGATTCCCCTCCTCCACCATAGATGAGGCTCGCACCAGGGTCTCTTCCATATCCCGCAACACTGCTCTCTCTCCCCATCCCCGCACTCGCAACAAGGGCAGAGTCCCCCTAGTCCTCACCTTTCACCCCACCAGCCGTCACATACAACAAATAATCCTACGTCATTTTCACCACCTCCAACGTGACCCCACCACTCGCCACATCTTCCCATCTCCCCCAATGTCTGCCTTCCGCAAAGACCGCTCCCTCCGCAACTCCCTTATCAATTCTTCCCTTCCCTCCCGTACCACCCCCTCCCCGGGCACTTTCCGTTGCAACTGCAAGAAATGCAACACCTGTCCCTTTACCTCCCCCCTCGACTCCATTCTAGGACCCAAGCAGTCGTTCCAGGTGCGACAGAGGTTCTCCTGTATCTCCTCCAACCTCATCTACTGCATCCGCTGCTCTAGATGTCAGCTGATCTACATCGGTGACACTATGCGGAGGTTGGGCGATCATTTCGCCGAACACCTCCGCTCGGTCCGCAAGAACCTACCTGACCTCCCGGTGGCTCAGCGCTTAAACTCCCCCTGCCATTCCCAATCCAACCTCTCTGTCCTGGGGCTCCTCCATTGCCAGAGTGAGCAACACCGGAAATTGGAGGAACAGCAGCTCATATTCCGCTTGGGCAGCCTGCATCCGGCGGGCATGAACATTGAATTCTCCCAATGTTGTTAGCCTTGGCTGTCTCCTCCCCTTCCTTAGCCCTCGAGCTGTCTCCTCCCATCCCCCAGCCCTCGGGCTCCTCCTCCTCCCTTTTTCCTTCCTTCTCCCCGCCACCCCCTATCAGTCTGAAGAAGGGTTTCGGCCCGAAACGTTACCTATCTCCTTCGCTCCATAGATGCTGCTGCACCCGCTGAGTTTCTCCAGCATTTTTGTGTACCTTCACACCACAATGTTTGTCCTGAACATACAACCAAGTTAAACTAATCGCACATGACATGTACCCCATTCCCTGCAATATGTTGTAATTTGCTGCAGTTACACCACTCATTTTGCATGGTTGATTCTCTTGGCATTCATTTTCTGCAACCTTTCTTTGTATCTTAAAACACTAATTTCTGATAATACTAATACACAGTAAGAGTGGATCAATCATTAATTTCCACAATATAGATTTCAGAACTGCTTTCATCATCTTATGGAAATGCTCCAAATATAATTTAGGGCAGCACAGTGGCACAGTGGTAGAGTTGCCACTTTACAGCGCCAGCAACTTGGGTTCGACCCTAACTATGGGTATTGTCTGTACAGAGTTTGTACATTCTACCTGTGACCGCATGGGATTTCCCTGGGTCCTCTGGTTTTCTCCCACACTCCAAAGATGTGCAAGTTTGTAGGTTAATTGGCTTCTGTAAATTGTTCTTAGTGTGCAGGATAGAACTAATGTATGGGGTGATCATTGGTCGGCATGAACTCGGCAGGCAGAAGGGCCTGTTTCTAAGCTGTATCTCCAAACTAAACTAAACTAAACAATATATGGCCAAGCCCCATAAATCAATCTAGTCCTTTTAAAAATCTCTTCCACCTCCAGTCCTACTTCTAAAAATGCATCTATCTGCAGCTAAGATCACTCAGATCAGAATTTAAAATGTTGGTACTTTCATTTAAATCGCATCCAATGACTTGAATCAAGAGAGGAAAAGATGCATTGTCATCAGTATTACTTTGTCAATGTATTTGCAATGAAACCATGGTTTAGAGGTTACAGTCCCGCTGATCCGTTGGCCTAGAGTTTCTTTCTAAAGTACATTTACTTGATGCAGTGTGCATGGAGACACAGTGACAATGCAGGCAGATATCATGCTAAAACTGGTATAAAACTGACAAAACACATGGAAATTGTACAATCTCCAGTGTGTAGCTAAAAATCCATCTCTGGTCCAGAGACTTATCCATTAACTATTATGTTTCCATATTCTCAATTACCCTGACAATGGTCTTTGAAAGACAGCCCCAGGCATAGATCAATTCTTATGTAAAGCAACATGAATGGTTTTCCGAAAATGGGCTTGTTGATTGAAATTAGATTGACATTTTCTAACGGTTACAGCTCTCAGATCTGCAAATGACCATCAAGTATTTTTTTTTTTTGCTGTTTTAAGCAGGAATTCAATTCAAAGAGCATTTATCATTTGACAACTTGATGATCAAGAATCAATGCAGCACTTTTGCAGTGTACACAAGCTACATAATTTAAATTATGAATCACTCTCTTCAGTAGCACACAACCTATTGTTCATAAGTGATCGGAGCAGAATTAGGCTATTCGGCCCATCAAATCTACTCCGCCATTCAATCATGGCAGATCTATCTCTCCCTCCCAACCCCATGGATTAAAAGCACCATTGAACCATTGACTACTGATGTGTAATAAGCTTCCATGGGAACAAAAACAATTAAAAATACATAGGGTGGCCCGGTGGCGCAGCGGAAGAGTTGCTGCCTTACAGCGATTGTAGCGCCAGAGACCTAGATTCGGTCCTGACTACGGGTGCTGTCTGTATGGAGTTTGTGTGTTTTCCCCGTGACCATGTGGGTTTTTTCCGAGGTCTTCAGTTTCCTCCCACACTCCAAAGGCGTACAGGTTTGTAGGTTAATTGGCTTTGGTAAAATTGTAAATTGTCCCGACTATGTAGGATAGTGTTAGTGTAAGGGGTGATCACTGGTTGGTGTGGACTTGGTGGACCAAAGAGCCTGGTTCTGCACTGTATCTCTAAACTAAAATAAAGTTTAAAGAAATGTACTCTGCATCTACCATATACTGTACATTCAGAAGATTTATTTTTATTTTTATTTAGATTTTGATTTTTAGATTTATTTTTCTTCAGCAATGTTGTTGATGTAGATAAGAAGATCATCAGCGTGTATAACTTAAGATATTACAGAGTGCTTTAGATTAAGAGTGCCCCAACAGAGTATATGTGACAAACATGGCAAATTTAATTTATCATTAACATTTAGGGAAGTAAATTCCGCATCTAAATTAATATCGGATTGGAGTCGCTGCCCTTTGCTGCCCTTGAAACTAACAGAAATTACAGTGTAGAAAAAGAATACTTAGATAAAACATTGATGTGATTTCTTAATTAAATGGAGAAAACGCTAGATTGTCTCTTGAATCTCAACAGATCGATGAAACTTCCAAAAGCTTGTAACCATATAACCATATAACAATTACAGCACGGAAACAGGCCATCTCAGCCCTATAAGTCCGTGCCGAACAACTTTTTTCCCTTAGTCCCACCTGCCTGCACTCATACCATAACCCTCCATTCCCTTTTCATCCATATGCCTATCCAATTTATTTTTAAATGATACCAACGAACCTGCCTCCACCACTTCCACTGGAAGCTCATTCCACACCGCATTCCGAGATCAAGATGGCGTCGCATGCACAACGCGAGGCTCTGCGTCTCCGTAGTGTGAGATATATTGTTTGTGCTCACAATCACTACTCAGAGACTAAATCGTGGAAACAAGAAATGTTTTATTTGCGAGTCTGCAGAATCGGGTGCCTCTCCAAGTTGAGACACACCGAGCAAAGGAAAAACGTCTATTTTTATACAATTCAGTATACAGTCTTTATTGATCGGACGCCTCCCCTTCTGACCCCTTCCAATCAGGGTACCGAGGTTCACAATCTTCCAACCCTCCCCTCCGTGCGTCATCAATCATTCCCTCTCCTCCCACATCATACATCGCATGTACATTTAAATTAGGTTCTTTGTCATGAGGGGCGTAAAGTTAATATTCATTTAACTTATTAAGCATGCTCAGTAGCTGTTGGCCTAACCTACTTAATAGCCTTTGACCTAAAGAATAGCTTCTGTGTTGTCAGCTACATTCCTTACCTCATCTTGTTATTTTACAATGTTATCATCAGCTCTGAAGGACAGTAACAGTTTGTTCGAATCACAAGGTTGGTGATTCCAACTGCTTGGCCCATCACAAGGTCGGTGACCACCCAGCGCAATACTCTTCACCATGGATGTGGAAAGCCTGTACACAAACATAGAGACAGACAGGGGGATACAGGCAGTTAAAAACATCCTACAGAGAAATCCTGACCCAGAGAGACCAGACGAGGCCCTAATTAAACTACTGGATCTGGGTTTGACTAAGAATGACTTTGAATTTAACGAAGAGTTCTATTTACAAGTCAAAGGTACAGCAATGGGGAAGAAGTTTTCCCCAGCTTATGCCAACATATACATGGCAGAATGGGAGGAGACAGTTTTCCACAAATGTCCGAAGCGTCCAATGTGCTACTACAGATTCCTAGATGACATTTGGGGAGTGTGGACACACTCAGAGGGGGAACTACAGGAGTTTATTGACATACTCAATGCCCACCACCCATCCATCAAGGTAAAGGCCATGACCAGCCAGCAGAGGGTGGACTTCCTCGACACCACTGTCTTTAAACTACCATCAGATACCCAAGACCACAAACTAGCTACCAAAGTCTTCTTCAAACCCACAGATACACACACCCTCCTACACACCACGAGCCACCACCCAAAACACACCTTCAGGGGTATCGTTAAGTCACAACTGACCCGCTTCCACCGTATATGTACTAGGGAGGAGGATTTCAACCAGGCCACAAGCACCCTTTTCACCGCCCTCAGACAGAGGGGTTACTGCAAACGTAAATTAAGACACATTAAGTCAGATTTACTAAAAAGCAAACAAGCGCCCAGACCTAGGCCGGGGACGACATTGAACTTGCCACTAATAACAAGATATGGCAACATGGCTGTCCAGGCTCACAAAATAGTCAAGGGCCGGTTTGAACAATTCCAAAGGGGATTTGCCACACTAAAGGGGTACAAGGTAATGTCAGCATACAAGAGGGCTAAAAATCTGAAGGACATCCTGGTCAGTACAAGTCTACACGCAGCCCCAGACTGTGGGCAGAGACGGTGTGGGGCCTGCACCCACTTAGTAATAGCCAAAAATATAGAGAACAGTGTAACAGGGAAGAGAGGCCAGATAGCGCAGAGGATAACCTGTGAGCAAAAGAATGTGGTGTATGCAATTAGATGTAAAGAGTGCAACTTATTGTACATAGGCGAAACAGGCAACAGCATCAGAGTCAGACTGACAGGACACCTCAGCAACATCACAAGGGGGGACCAATCCATACCCATTAGCAGACACTTCCAGCAACATGGGATCCAGTCCCTGGAGATCATGGGCCTGGAAACAAACATAAATTGGACAATAGGGAGACGGAAGAGAGCAGAGAGGCTATGGATTGAAGCGCTACAAACGAAAGAGCCCAATGGCCTAAACCTTGCATAAACTCAAACCTAGGGTAGATCCTGACTGACTCCCACAAATCTATGGAGGGTCAAGTGTAAGGCAAGTAGATTTGGACAAGGGTGATGAAACCGTGGGCCAAATACCAAGTGACAGTACATGGTGAAAAGGAATCCCCAGGAAGAGATCGATAAGCACCAGAGGGCATGTTTCCCACTGTCCGATAAATCACAACCTAACCTTTACAGTGACACGGGCTTCATCACTCAGGCAAATCAAAACCGCAGAGGGACCAGGCCGCAAAACAAGGTACAGACGGAGTCAGGAGGGTGAAACCCAATCCAAGGGGGGGGGGGGGGGGATGATGGAGAATAACAGTACCAACCTAGATAGAATGGACTGTAATAATCATAGGATGGAAGTGAGGGACACTATAAAACTAGGATAGGGAGGCAGGGAGAACCAGAGAGGGAGTCAAATGAGGGTCAGACAGGATAGGATAATCACACCTCACCCCATGATAACCCTAACCCAAACCACGGATAGCTCCCCCGGCAGACCCCACTGAAACACCCCAAACAACAAGGAAAACACCCCAAACAACCCAAAACAGCCCCCCCCAAACAACTAACCCCCCCCCACCCTACAACCTAAACCTAACAGCAGACACCACTGAATCACCCCAAACCCTAATAAAACAGCCCGAACAACCCAAAACATCCCCCCAATTCCTTTCCCCCCCACAACTTAAACCTTACAACAGACCCCACTGAATCCCCACCAAACCCCCCCAAAAATACACGCAAACCCAGAGAACCCCCCCTAGCAACCAGTATACGAAGAACCTACACCCCAAACAACCCAAAATAGCCCCCCAAACAACTAACCCCCCCCCCACCCTACAACCTAAACCTAACAGCAGACCCCACCGAATCACCCCAAACAACCCTAAAAACACCCCGAACAACCCAAAACATCCCCCCAAACAACTGATAAACCCCCCCAACCTTACAACCTAACCCTAACAGCAGACCCCATAACCCACGCAGACCCCATTGAATCACCATAACAAAACACCCCGAACAACCCAAAACATCCCCCCAAATTCTTCCCCCCCCCCCACAACCTAAACCTTACAACAGACCCCACTGAATCCCCACCAAACAACCCCAAAAAAATACACCCGAACCCAGAGACCCCCCCAGCAGCTAGTATACGAAGAACCTACCAAACTCCCCCATAAACCAGACAGGCTACAAAAGAGAGGGAATACACCCTGACACGTCCACAACACCATACCCACCCCTATCCCAGCCAGGACCCCCTACCCAGAAGAGCCTTTGACGCCACACAGACTACAAACAGGTTGGCAGAGCACATACATAACTTAAGGACTTGCAAAACATGATAGTGGACAAGAGGAATTTGGACATTTATTGATCAAGAGAGGCTGAAAACACTAGCAGCAAATGATACAAGATACCAGATACATTTGGTAACATTACAAACAATGGAAGTGGACCGACCAGTCCAAACAAAGAACAGGTAGAGCCCAACCAAAGTGACCGGTCCTAGGACCGAGCACATGGGAAGCTCCACCCAGAAAGGGAGGAACATCAACCTACCCCTTAAAAACCCTAACCGATGAGAATTAGATCTCTTTCCCTGAAGAAGCTACAGAGATAGCGAAACTGGAAAATCGTTGCCCAGTCGGGAAGAGTTCATCAAGTGGTCTCCGCGAGCTGGAAAGAACCAAAGAATTGGTGAGCACCTTGGTGTTAACCCTACGACACTAGAGATAATTGATGCTTAGATTTGACTGTGTTAGCATTGCAGCATAATCTACTAAACCAGAAATGAGCTGTAACATGCAGAGGGGAGAGGGGGAAGGGAGATTGCTTAACAACAGTAATGGGGGGAATTGCAACCAGCACAGGAATCAACCGAGACCGAGGGATTCCTTTGCAGTTGCGGTGAGAGTTATTTATAAAATGGCCCAGGCTCTACACCATCTAGGAGTTCTTAAAGGACGGAATACACCCCCCAGGGGTCTCACTAGGCAAGCAAAGATATTAACACACTTTGTGAAACCAGCAAATCCCACCCAGGAAACATTAAAGAAATTGGCTTCTAATGCTGAAACCTGGGCTAAACAAACAAGACAAATTTTGATTGAACATTACCAAAACAGTCTGGAATATTTGGATGATGAATACCGCCAGGGCCAGCCCACTGATCGTGTGCAGGAGGCTGTCACCAAGGCCCTAATCTGGAATAAGAGAAATTTGGGAGATAAATTTAAAATCAGAATGGAGGACCTTAGACATCGAGTTTTGAACCTGACCTCGGAGACTGGGCCTGAACAGCGCAGCAGCTTGCGGTATTTCCAGACCAGGCCAGCGGCGGTAATGTCTAATGTAGCGGTACATATCCCGCAAGACTTGTTTACTATTTCACAGGAAAACCAGATCGAGCGGCCCCGCACGGCTTGGGCGACATCACGCCCCATCCAGAGCGCACCCCACTCCGTTCCCTGTGGCCCCGCTCCCCGCGGCCGCGCCACCCACGCCTCCGCTCCCGCTAGCCCCGACATAACCCCCCCCCCCCCCCCCGGTGCATCCACCCACCAGCCCCCAGATTGTGGTGTTGCGACCCCAGCAACAGGACCAGGCCCAGGCCCAGCCGTGCTCCCCGGTACGCGAGCCCCAGGCCCACTTCCGGTCCACGACCGGGACGTGGTTAGAGGACTGGTAACGACCCACACGCTCCGATTCCCCCAGCACGTCCTCCCTTATCTACCGGAGCCTCTGCTCACGCCAGGGCACCCACGGCCCTCTCTCCCAGAGACCACGGGCCGAGCGCAGACCCTCCCGGGCGAGACCGAACCGACCACAGCGACCGCCGTAAGGGACGTCACGACCGCGGTGCCACATGTAAACATGTCCGGTACTGCAACACCTCCCCACGCACCTACCCTTTCCACTCCAACACACGGGGTCCCAGCACAGAGGGTCAGACCAGCACGTAGGGCCTGCACGCAGCACCAGAGGACTTTAGACACAGATAGTAACTCACAGGATGAATTTCAGCAACACACAAGGAAGGGTCCAGGGAAGCGGCTGGCTGAAGTTACCCGACACCCAAACACAAGTTATAAAAATGTTACCTGGAAACTACAACCCAGTAAACCTATTTTAATAATTGGAGATTCCAACATTTCCAAGATCCCCAAATTCTCCAACAATAACATACAATTGGACAGCTACCCAGGAGCTAAATTCATTCATGGAACTTCCATTCTGGACAAATTGAGCCAATGTCCAGAAACTCAAAAAGTCATTCTCTCATTTGGCATTAATAATAAGGAACAAAGACCACAGACTGCCATCAAACAACTCCAAGCACTAATCAGGATGGCCAGTCGTAAATTCCCTAATGCCAGCATATGGATCCCTAGGATCAACTTCAGCCTGTCGCTCCCAGCACCAGAGCAGGACACACTTAGACAAGTTAATGACTACATACACACCAAGAAACACATTCCCACCAGCCAGTTTAAAGTAGTCCCAGACCACGTCCACTGGACAGAACCCACAGCCCGAGCCATGATCAGAGAGTGGATGAAGCATTTAAACTGTTAGAGACATCATGCCAAGAGAGGCAGGGCCCACAACTAGGGAAAACAATCGTCAACCTTTCTCGGACATTTTCCTTTACCGAAACCCAAGAGAGGGTACTGAACAGAGGCTTCACCTTCGTCCCTACTCCCAAAACCCACAAGGAACAAGTGCAGGGTGACCTACACAGATTCTATCGATCCATTAAGTTAATACACTACTTCAGTGACGCAGAACCTGCCGAAACCATACCCTTCAGGCCACTCACAGGATGGTCCCCAGACGACGAGGATGTCCCGAGGGAGATAACAGAATTTATAACAGAGACAGCATCAGCCATTGAGGATATGCCTACAACGAAAGATAAGTCTAACATCACCAGAAAAGAGAGGCAGGCCTTGACAGAGCTGAAGGAGAACAACGAGACAGTGATCAAACCGGCAGACAAGGGGAGCAGTATAGTCATCATGGACAGACAACAGTACCTCTTCGAGGCACATAGACAACTGAACAAGATAGAACACTACACTAAGTTAGATGAGCCCATATATAAAGAAACACAAAAGGAAATAGGGGACATTTTGGAGGAGCTTAAGAGATCAGGATACATCCTAGACAAACAAGTAGAATACTTGACAGGAGCACAACCCAGGGCGAGGAAATTCTACATGCTCCCGAGGATACACAAAAACCCAGACACGTGGACAGTGCCTGGAGAAATACCACCAGGTAGGCCCATAGTATCAGATTGCAGTAGCGAATCCTATGGGGTAGCAGAATACATTGACCACTACCTTAACCCGCTGGGACAACAACATCCCAGCTACATCAGAGACACCTACCACTTCACCCGAATAGTTAACTCCCTCAACATACCACCCAACGCAATACTCTTCACCATGGATGTGGAAAGCCTGTACACAAACATAGAGAAAGACAGGGGGATATAGGCAGTTAAAAACATCCTACAGAGAAATCCTGACCCAGAGAGACCAGACGAGACCCTAATTAAACTACTGCATCTGGGTTTGACTAAGAATGACTTTGAATTTAACGGGGAGTTCTATTTACAAGTCAAAGGTACAGCAATGGGGAAGAAGTTTGCCCCAGCTTATGCCAACATATACATGGCAGAATGGGAGGAGACAGTTTTCCACAAATGTCCGAAGCGTCCAATGTGCTACTACAGATTCCTAGATGACATTTGGGGAGTGTGGACACACTCAGAGGGGGAACTACAGGAGTTTATTGACATACTCAATGCCCATCACCCATCCATCAAGGTAAAGGCAGTGACCAGCCAGCAGAGGGTGGACTTCCTCGACACCACTGTCTTTAAACTACCATCAGATACCCAAGACCACAAACTAGCTACCAAAGTCTTCTTCAAACCCACAGACACACACACCCTCCTACACACCACGAGCCACCACCCAAAACACACCTTCAGGGGTATCGTTAAGTCACAACTGACCCGCTTCCACCGTATATGTACTAGGGAGGAGGATTTCAACCAGGCCACAAGCACCCTTTTCACCGCCCTCAGACAGAGGGGTTACTGCAAATGTAAATTAAGACACATTAAGTCAGATTTTCTAAAAAAGCAAACAAGCGCCCAGACCTAGGCCGGGGACGACATTGAACTTTCCACTAATAACAAGATATGGCAACATGGCTGTCCAGGCTCACAGAATAGTCAAGGGCCGGTTTGAACAATTCCAAAGGGGATTTGCCACACTAAAGGGGTACAAGGTAATGTCAGCATACAAGAGGGCTAAAAATCTGAAGGACATCCTGGTCAGTACAAGTCTACACACAGCCCCAGACTGTGGGCAGAGACGGTGTGGGGCCTGCACCCACTTAGTAAAAGCCAAAAATATAGAGAACAGTGTAACAGGGAAGAGAGGCCAGATAGCGCAGAGGATAACCTGTGAGCAAAAGAATGTGGTGTATGCAATTAGATGTAAAGAGTGCAACTTACTGTACATAGGCAAAACAGGTAACAGCATCAGAGTCAGACTGACAGGACACCTCAGCAACATCACAAGGGGGGACCAATCCATACCCATTAGCAGACAGTTCCAGCAACATGGGATCCAGTCCCTGGAGATCATGGGCCTGGAAACAAACATAAATTGGACAATAGGGAGACGGAAGAGAGCAGAGAGGCTATGGATTGAAGCGCTACAGGCGAAAGAGCCCAATGGCCTAAACCTTGCATAAACTCAAACCTAGGGTGGATCCTGACTGACTCCCACAAATCTATGGAAGGGCAAGTGTAAGGCAAGTAGATTTGGACAAGGGTGATGAAACCGTGGGTCAAATACCAAGTGACAGTACATGGTGAAAAGGAATCCCCAGGAGGAGATCGATAAGCACCAGAGGGCATGTTTCCCACTGTCCGATAAATCACACCCTAACCCTAACCCTAACTCTAGCCCTAAACCTAGCCCTAACCCTAACCCTAGCCCTAGCACTAACCCTAACCCTAGCCCTAGCCCTAACCCTAACCCTAATGCAAACACCCCCAAACAAACGAAAACATCTCCCAAGACAACCTAAAATATACCACTAAACCCCCGACCCCAGAGGGGGCTACTATTCCCCCTCCACCACCCCACAGAACCTAACCCTAACTATAGACCTACTGGACCACCCCAAACAAAACAAAAAAACACCCCAAACAACCAAAAATATCTCCCCAAACAACTCAAAAGATCCCCAAATAGGATCTCAATCCCTGGTCCCCTGACACTCACCATTACGCACCCCCCCCCCCCCATCTATACACGGCATCACAATCTCCTCTCCCCCTCTCTCCACGGCAACCCCCAAAAAAAACATAAAAAACACCCCCAAACATCTCCAAAGACCCACTACCATCCCCCCAGCCTTAACCCCCTACCCATGAGGGCCTTCAGCCCCACACAGATTAGAAACATGTTTGCAGAGCACATTCACAATAAAAAGTCTTGCAGAACATGATACCCTAGGACATTAATTGACCAGCAGATTTGCTGGAAACATTAGCAGTAATTTAAAAGCCAGGAGCACATGGACTGATGAACAAAGGAAGTGAATCGACCGGTCTAAACAAGAGCAGCCCCGACCAAAGTGACTGGTCCTAAGACCTAACACAGGGGAGGGCGACACCCAAAAAGGGAGGGACATTCACCTACCCTTTATAACCCATTACCGGCTAGATAGAAAGAGATCTCTTTTCCTGATGAAGCTAAAGCAATAGCGAAACTGGCAGGTCGTTGCCCAGTCGAGAAGACTCCAGCATGCGGTCTCCACAAGCTGGAAAAAACAAAAGACTAAATTAGGACCATAACAAACAAGGAGAGGTGAACTTCCTTGCAACACCGTCTTAGCAGGCAGAGTCCAGCAGATGGTCTCCACAAGGCGAAGATATAAAGACCAAAGACTTGACTAAACACACGACAAACAAGCAAAGGAACTACCATCGGAGTACGGAGAAAGTTCAGCAAGCAGTCTCCGCAGGCTTTTCGCTGCAAGCCGGAAAAAATGGACTTGGTGAGCACCCTGGTGTGAACCGTACTACGTTAGTGATAATTTATGTTTATTGTTTAAATCAGTAGCATTGCATGGTACTGAACGAGATAATGGATGTTGAGATATAATTGATGTTCATAGTTCTGTACAGAAATAATTGATGTTTATAGTTTAAATACAGAAGTAAGACATTGTACTGACTGAGCTAGATATGAACAATGACATGCAGAGGGGAGGGAGGGGAAGGAGAGGGTATAACAACAATAACAATGGGAATCGCGACCAGCACAGGAATGAACCGAGGGATTCCTTTGCAGTCGTAGTTAGAGTTATTTATAAAATGGCCAAAACACTGCACCATCTGAGGGTAGTGCAAGAGAATGGCCAACCTCCCAAGGGTGTCACGGGGCAGGCAAGGATATTAACACACTTTATCAAACCGGCAAATCCTACCCAGGAAACATTACAAAAATTGGCCTCTAATGCTGAAACCTGGGCAAAACAAATACGACAAATTTTGATTGAACATTACCAAAATAGTCTAGAATATCTGGATGATGAATACCGCGAGGGCCCACCTATGGATTGTGTACAGGAGGCGGGCGCCAAGGCCTTAATCTGGAACAAGAAAAATTTGGGAGATAAATTTAAAATCAGAATGGAGGACCTTAGACATCGAGTTTTCAATCTAACCTCAGAGACTGGGCCTGAACAGCGCAGCAGCCTGTGGGATTTCCAGACCCCCAGACCAGCGGCTGTAATGTCTAATATAGCGGTAGATATCCCGCAAGACTTGTTTACTATTTCACAGGAAAACCTGCTCGAGCTACCCCGCTCCGCTCCCCGCAGCCCCGCCGTTCACGGCTCTGCTCCCGCCAGCCCCGACATAACCCCCCCCACTACCCCGCTACGTCCACCCACCAGCCCCCAGATCGTGGGGTTGCGACCCCAGCAACCGGACCAGGCCCAGCCGTACTCCCCGGTATGCGAGCCCCAGGCCCCCTTCTGGTCCACGACAGGGACCTGGTCGGAGGACTGGCCACGACCCACACGCTCCGATTCCCCCAGCACATCCGCCCTCATCTACCGGAGCCTCTCCTCACGCCAGAGCATCCACGGCCCTCTCTCCCAGAGACCACGGGCCGAGCGCAGACCCTCCCGGGGAGAGACCGAACTGACCACGGAGACCGCCGGAAGGGACGTCAGGACTGCAGTGCCACAGGTAAACATGTCCGAGACTGCTACCCTTTTCCTGTCCCCAGCCCATTCCACCCCAACACACGGGGTCCCAGCCCTGGGGGAAAGAAACAACCAACCTAATACAGGTCAGAAAAATGTTACCTGGAAGCTACAACCCAGAAAGCCTGTTTTAATCATTCCAACATTTCCAGGATCCCAAAATTTCCCAACAACAACATACAATTGGACAGCTACCCAGGGGCAAAATTCATACACGGAACTTCCATTCTTGGCAAATTGGGCCAATGCCCAGAAACTCAAAAAGTCATTCTCTCATTTGGCATTAATAATAAAACACAAAGACCACAGACAGCCATCAAACAACTCCAAACACTAATCAAGATGGCCAGTCGTAAATTCCCTAATGCCAGCATATGGATCCCTAGGATCAACTTCAGCCAGTCACTCCCAGCAGCAGAGCAGGACACACTCAGACAACTTAATGACTACATACAGACCAAGAAACACATTCCCACTATTCCCACCGGCCAGTTTAAAGTAGTCACAGACCACGTCCACTGGACAGAACCCACAGCCCGAGCCATGATCAGAGAGTGGATGAAGCATTTAAACTGTTAGGGACACCATGCCAAGAGAGGCAGGCCCTACAATTAGGGAAAACAATCTTCAACCTTTCTCAGACATTCTCCCTGACCAAAACCCAAGAGAAGGTACTGAACAGAGGCCTCACCTTCGACCTTACTCCCAAATCCCACAAGGAACAAGTGCAGGGGGACCTACACATATTTTATCGATCCATTGAGTCAATAATAGACCACTTCAGAGGCGCAGAGATGCCGTCATTATACCCCTTTGGGCCACGAACAGGATGGACAAACTCAAACCTAGGGTGGATCCTGACTGACTCCCACAAATCTATAGAAGGGCAAGTGTAAGGCAAAGAGATTTGGACAAGGGTGATGAGACCGTGGGCCAGATACCAAGTGACAGTACATAGTGAAAAGGAATCTCCAGGGGAAGATCACTAAGCACCAGAGGGCATGTTGTCCCTATGTCCGATAAATCACAACCTAACCCTAACCCTAAACCCCAACCCCAACCCTAACCCCTAACCCCAACCCCAACCCTAAACCCTAAACCCTAACCCTAACACCTTAACCCTAACCCTAACCCTAACCCTAAACCCGAACCCTAAAACCCTAAAACCCGAAACCTAAACCCTAACCCAAACCCTAACCCTAAACCCTAAACCCTGACCCTAGCCCTAGCCCGAACCCTAAGCCTAGCCCTAACCCTAACCCCTAGCCCTATCCCTACCCCTAACCCCTAACCCCTAAGCCTAACCCTAGCCCTAGCCCTAACCCTCACCCTAACCCAAACCCAAACCCTAACCCTCACCCTCACCCTAAACCCTAACCCTAAACCCTAACCCCTAACCCCCTAACCCTAACCCCCTAACCCTCTAACGCCCTAACCCTAACCCTAACCCTAAACCTAACCTTAAACCTAAACCCTAACCCTAGCCCTAGCCCTAACCTACCCTAACCCTAACCTAACCCTTAACCCTAACCCTAACCCCGACCCAGACCCTGACCGTAACCCTGACCCTAGCCTTAACCCTAGCCCTAACCCTAGCCCTAACCCTAACCCCTAACGCTAACCCCTAACCCTAACTCCTAAACCCTAACCCTAAACCCTAACCCTAGCCCTAGCCCTACCCCTAACCCTAATCACTAACCCTAACCCTAACCCTAAACCCTAAACCCTGACCCCCTAACCCTAACCCCCTAACCCTAACCCCCTGACCCTGACCCTAGCCCTAACCCTAGCCCTAGTCCTAACCCTAAACCTAACCCCTAACCCTAACCCCTAACCCTAACCCTAAACCCTAACCCTAACCCTAACCCTAAACACTAAACCCTGACCCTAACCCTAAACCCTAACCCTAAACCCTAACGCTAAACCCTAAACCTGACCCTAAACCCCAAACCTGACCCTAAACCCTGACCCTAACCCCTAACCCCTACCCGTAACCCCAACCCTAAACCTAACCCTAACCCCTAACCCTACCCCTAATCCCTAAGCATAGCCCTAGACCTAACCCTAACCCTAACCCTCACCCTCACCCTAACCCTAAACCCTGACCCTAGCCCTAGCCCGAACCCTAAGCCTAGCCCTAGCCCTAGCCATAACCCTAGCCCTAACCCTAACCCCTATCCCCTAACCCCTAAGCCTAACCCTAGCCCTAGACCTAACCCTAGCCCTCACCCTCACACTAAACCCTAACCCTAAACCCTAACCCTAAACCCTAACCCAAACCCTAACCCTCACCCTAACCCCTAACCCTAAACCCTAAACCCTAACCCTAAACCCTAAACCCTAAACCCTAACCCCCTAACCCTCTAACGCCCTAGCCCTAGACCTAGCCCTAGCCCTAACCCTCACCCTCACCCTAACGCACCCTCACCCTAACCCTAAACCCTAACCCTAAACCCTAACCCTAAACCTTAACCCTAGCCCTAGCCCTAACCTACCCTAACCCTAACCCTCACCCTAACCCCTAACCCTAAACCCTAACCCTAAACCCTAAACCCTAACCCCCTAACCCTAACTCCCTAACCCAGACCCTGACCCTAACCCTGACCCTAGCCCTAACCCTAGCCCTAAACCCTAACCCCTAACCCTAAACCCTAACCCTAACTCCTAACGCTAACCCCTAACCCTAACCCCAACCCCTAACCCTAAACCCTAACCCTAGCCCTACCCCTAACCACTAACCCCTAACCCTAAACCCTGACCCTAACCCTAACCCTAAACCCTAACCCCCTGACCCTAACCCTAACCCTGACCCTAGCCCTAACCCTAACCCCTAACCCTACTCCTAACCCTAACCCTAAACACTAAACCCTGACCCTAACCCTAAACCCTAACCCTAAACCCTAACCCTAAACCTGACCCTAAACCCTAAACCTGCCCCTAAACCCTGACCCTAAACCCTGACCCTAACCCATAACCCCTACCCGTAACCCCAACCCTAAACCCTAACCCTAAACCTAACCCTAACCCCTAACCCTCACCCCTAACCTTAACCCTAGACCCTGACCCTAAACCCAGTCACTGACCCTAACACTAACCCTAACCCTAGCCCTGACCCTAAACCCTAAACCCTAACCCTAACCCCCAAACCCTAACCCCTAAACCCTAACCCTATAACCCTAACCCTCTAACCCTAACCCCCTAACCCTAACCCCTTAACCCTAACCCTCTAACCCTAACCCTAACACCCTAACCCTGACACCCTGAACCTAGCACCCTAACCCTGACCCTAACCCTGACCCTAACCCTCTAACACCCTAACCCCCTAACCCTAACGCCCTAACGCCCTAACCCTAACCCTAAAGCCCTAACCCTAAAGCCCTAACCCTAACCCAACCCTAAAACCCTAATCGTAACCCTAAAACCCTAACCCTAAAACCCTAACACCAACCCCTAACCCTAACCCTTAAACCTAAACCCTAACCCTAAACCCCAACCCCAACCCTAAACCCTAACCCTAAACCCCAACCCCAACCCTAACCCTAAACCCTAACCCCAAACCCTGACCCCCTAACCCTCTGACCCCCTAACACCCTAACCCCCACCCTAACCCTCTAACCCCCACCCTCTAACCCTGACCCTCTAACCCCCTATCCCTGACCCTAACCCCCTAACCCTCTAACCCTAACGCCCTAACCCTAACCCTAAAGCCCTAACCCTAAAGCCCTAACCCTAACCCAACCCTAAAACCCTAATCGTAACCCTAAAACCCTAACCCTAAACACTAAACCCTGACCCTAACCCTAAACCCTAACCCTAAACCCTAACGCTAAACCCTAAACCTGACCCTAAACCCCAAACCTGACCCTAAACCCTGACCCTAACCCCTAACCCCTACCCGTAACCCCAACCCTAAACCTAACCCTAACCCCTAACCCTACCCCTAATCCCTAAGCATAGCCCTAGACCTAACCCTAACCCTAACCCTCACCCTCACCCTAACCCTAACACTAAACCCTGACCCTAGCCCTAGCCCGAACCCTAAGCCTAGCCCTAGCCCTAGCCATAACCCTAGCCCTAACCCTAACCCCTATCCCTACCCCTAACCCCTAACCCCTAAGCCTAACCCTAGCCCTAGACCTAACCCTAGCCCTCACCCTCACACTAAACCCTAACCCTAAACCCTAACCCAAACCCAAACCCTAACCCTCACCCTAACCCCTAACCTTAAACCCTAAACCCTAACACTAAACCCTAAACCCTAACCCCCTAACCCTAACCCCCTAACCCTCTAACGCCCAAGCCCTAGACCTAGCCCTAACACGCACCCTCACCCTAACCCTAAACCCTAACCCTAAACCCTAACCCTAAACCTTAACCCTAGCCCTAGCCCTAACCTACCCTAACCCTAACCCTCACCCTAACCCCTAACCCTAAACCCTAACCCTAAACCCTAAACCCTAACCCCCTAACCCTAACTCCCTAACCCAGACCCTAACCCTGACCCTAGCCCTAACCCTAGCCCTAAACCCTAACCCCTAACCCTAAACCCTAACCCTAACTCCTAACGCTAACCCCTAACCCTAACCCCAACCCCTAACCCTAAACCCTAACCCTACCCCTAACCACTAACCCCTAACCCCTAACCCTAAACCCTGACCCTAACCCTAACCCTAACCCCCTGACCCTAACCCCCTGACCCTAACCCTAACCCTGACCCTAGCCCTAACCCTAACCCCTAACCCTACTCCTAACCCTAACCCTAAACACTAAACCCTGACCCTAACCCTAAACCCTAACCCTAAACCCTAACGCTAAACCCTAAACCTGACCCTAAACCCTAAACCTGACCCTAAACCCTGACCCTAAACCCTGACCCTAACCCATAACCCCTACCCGTAACCCCAACCCTAAACCCTAACCCTAACCCTAACCCCTAACCCTCACCCCTAACCTTAACCCTAGACCCTGACCCTAAACCCAGACACTGACCCTAACCCTAACCCTAAACCCTAACCCTAACCCTAACCCCCAAACCCTAACCCCTAAACCCTAACCCTATAACCCTAACCCTCTAACCCTAACCCCCTAACCCTAACACCTTAACCCTAACCCTCTAACCCTAACCCTAACACCCTAACCCTGACACCCTGAACCTAGCACCCTAACCCTGACCCTAACCCTGACCCTAACCCTAACCCTCTAACACCCTAACCCCCTAACCCTAACGCCCTAACCCTAACCCTAAAGCCCTAACCCTAAAGCCCTAACCCTAACCCAACCCTAAAACCCTAATCGTAACCCTAAAACCCTAACCCTAAAACCCTAACACCAACCCCTAACCCTAACCCTTAAACCTAAACCCTAACCCTTAAACCTAACCCCTAACCCTAACCCTAAACCCTAACCCTAAACCCCAACCCCAACCCTAACCCTAAACCCTAACCCCAAACCCTGACCCCCTAACCCCCTAACACCCTAACCCCCACCCTAACCCTCTAACCCCCACCCTCTAACCCTGACCCTCTAACCCCCTATCCCTGACCCTAACCCCCTAACCCTCTAACCCCCTAACACCCTGACCCTAACCCCCTAACCCTCACCCCCTAACCCTAACCCCCAACCCTCTAACTCTAAGCCTAACACCCTAACCCTCTAACCCTAACCCTAACCCAAACCCTCTAACCCTAACCCTAACTCCCTAACCCTAACCCTAGCCCTAGCCCTGACCCTAGCCCTAACCCTAGCCCTGACCCTAGCCCTAACCCTAGCCCTAATCCTAACCCTAGCCCCAACCTTAACCCCAACCCCTGACCCTAACCCTAAACCCTAACCCCAACCCCTGACCCTAACCCCAACCCCTGACCCTAACCCTAACCCCTGACCCTAACCCTAACCCCCTAACCCTAAAACCCTAACCCGCTAACCCTAACCCTAATCCTCTAACCCTGACCCCCAACCCTAACCCCCTAACCCTAACCCCAAAACCCTAAACATAAACCCTACCCCCAAGCCCTAGCCCTAACCTTCTAACCCTAAAACCCTCTAACCATAACCCTCTAACCCCCTAACCCACACCCTCTAACCCTAACCCCCACCCTCACCCCCTCCCCCTAACCCTCTAACCCCAACCCTCACCCTCTAACCCTAACCCCCTCACCCTCTAACCCTCACCCTAACCCCTACCCCTAACTCTCTAACCCTAACCCCAACCCCCTAACCCTAACCCTCACGCACTAAGCACCAGAGGGCATGTTGTCCCACTGTCCGATAAATCACAACCTAACCCCAACCCTCTAACCCTAACCCTCTAACCCTGACCCTCTAACCCTGACCCTAACCCCCTGACCCTAACCCTAAACCCAACCGCTAACCCGACCCTCGCCCTCACCCCAACGCCAGCCCTAACGCATCCTAGTCCTAGCCCTAACCCTGACCCCAACCCCAAACCCAACCCTGACCCCAACCCCAAACCCAACCCTGACCCTAACCCCCTAACCCCCTAACCCCAAAACGCTAACCCCCGATCCTCGCCCCAGCCCTAATCCTAACCCCCTAACCCTAAACACAACCCCCTAACCCCAACCCTAACGCCCTAGCCCCAACCCCAACACCCACCCCCATCCTAACCCTAACGCCCCAACCCCAACCCCCTAACCGTCCAATAATTCACAACCTAACCCTAGCCCTAACCCTGACCCTCTAACCCTGACCCTAACAACCCCAACCACCCCAACGACTCCAAACCCTAACGACTCCAAACCCCAAATTTCGGCGGTACAACAATTCGGCGATACAACTATTCGGCGATACAACAATCACTGATAGTTTGATTCTTCCCAACATTCTGTTTTACTCCTTTAACCACAAACACATACTTGGATCACCAAGTTTACAGCCCATTGATCAGGCAATGAAGGAGATTGGACACATTTTAGATGGGCATCACAGGTTCTTGGTGCCTCGACCATAATTAGAAACCCGCAGCAGTGCAATGAACACAGCACTGGGTGACAAAATTATTTACTTTCTCCAAAATGAACACCTAAACAGGTGGACAGTGCCTGGAGAAATATCTCCAGGAAGGCCCATTGGGTTAGGGTTAGGGTTAAGGTTAATCCTCCAGTAATCCAGCAGTTAGCAGAATACTTTGACTAAGTCAACTGGCTCAGCAACACCCCAGCTAAACCAAACACTGTTCTGCGACTGCCATCTGCTGCTGTATACCATGGGCATCAATGCTTGTACACCAACAGGAGCCTACAGGGCGTTCAGAATATCTAGTGAAAACACACCCATGACTCGCACATTGCTTTCAATGAAAACGTCCTTTGAATTAAATCAGCTACAAACCAAAGTAACAGTGATGGGGAAGAAGTTTGCCCCAGCACATGCCAACATTGGCAGATTGGGAGGGGACTGACTAAACCTTGCTGATATTTCTACCAGCATAGAGACCAGACTTTTTGGGAAATTGTACCAATGCAGATGTATCCAAATCAGGGATTTAAACCAACTGCAAAAACTACAGTACTTGGAGGGCAGCATTAATAAAAGTGAGACTTAGCCACAATATTAAACTCTACTTTCCCTGTAACAGGAGCCAACTACAACCAGGGAACGTGGCTCTGTTTAAAGACAAAGTGCTGGAGGCATTCAGCAGTTCAGGCACAATCTACCTGACTAAGTGGAATGGACAGATGACATCTCAGGTCAGCAACCTTCCTCAGACTGATGAAAGAGTGAAAAGAGGCAGAGGCACGCAGGACAAAGCCAGCAAGGAAATAGGTGGTACACGTGAGGCATGATGAGCATATGGATGAAGTGAGTGCCAAAGGCTCAAGGTGAAAGGGACAAAATGCCAAATAAGGAGAGAACTGAAATATGAAACTAGGAGAGATATGGGTAGAAGGGATAGAGGGAATATGGGACTGTTTGAGAGATGAACGTACAAGGAAGGACTAGTTAGTTGGTATTATTTAGTTATTATCATTATTTAGTTCATCATTATTACCATTATTTAGTTATTACTATTATTTAACATAGAAACATAGAAATTAGGTGCAGTTAATAACTTAGTTAATGAAGGGAAGTATGCTCATCTCTCAACTCCTTGTCCATATTTTCCTTTTACCTTCCAAACCCACCTCACACTGGTTTTACATTTCACAGTTCTTATCCTTCTCCAACATGTTTTATCACTTTCACCTTCAGCCTTTGGCATTTACTCCATCCATTTGCCCATCACCCACTCACCTGTAATCCACCCATTACCTGTCAGGCAGTGCCCAACCCCCACCTCATTTCCAGCTCTCCCCCGTATTTCAGACTGAGAGCTCGACCCGATTACTCATCTGTCCATTTCTTCAGAGGTTGTCAAACCCACCAAGTTCCTCCAGCACTGTGTATACTCACGATTCAAGCATGGGGTGGCTCGTGTTGCAAATTTTAAAAAAAAATGTTTGCAACACGAGGAATTTCATTTACCATACACTCATATAGATGATGCATGTGAACCAATCACACACAAGCCAGCATCACTAACTCCACCCCACTATAACACTTATACTAACACTCATTTCCCAGCACTGCAGTTCGAGCAGCTAGGATGCACTGACAACCTGTCGTCCTCAACGCTGCTAAGTTTCAAGTGCTCATTAAAGATGTGTTTAATCTACACATACCAATAAAAACCAACAGAACACAAAGTTCAAACTCTTCCCTTCTTTGGTTTCCCGCGGTCTGGGGCCTCGGGCCTTCCGTTGACGGCACGATCTTGACTCCCGTAGCCAGCAGTCGGGCCGTCCGTGTCGGGGGGCCTGCATCGGGGGGTTCAATCCCAGCTCACTCGGGGTCGAGTCGAATCTTTTGCGTTCTTTGGAGCTTCCCGACATCGGTCTCTACCAGAGACTGCGAGCTCCTCGATGTTGAAGAAACAAAATTGGAAAATCCATCAATTATTTAACACATTTATCCCATTAAACAGAAGAGGGTTAGAAATACGTACCTTATCGTCCTATGACATCCATAAAGACCAAATCCAGGAAGACTTGATGCTGAAAAATCAAATTAACATAATATTTTAATGTTTGAAATGTTCCAACGTCCTTCTCTACAATTAGACAAAGTGCTGGAGTAACTCAGTGGGTCGGACAGTCCTGGGTGAGAAGATTCTAGTCCTTAAGGTAAAAACACTTGGACATGTGGACAATGCCTGGAGATGTATCTCCAACCAGGACCATTGTGCCTCTGCAGTCAGAAATCCTACAGGTTGGACCAATATTAATGTAGTCGAATATATTTAGACTACCTTAAGAGTTTAAGGTCTGAAGAGTCCCAACCCAGAATTACCAATCCATGTTCTCCAGCGATGTTGCTGCACCCATCGAGTTGCTCCAGCACTGTCACAATTTACAAGCACAGCAACACCCCCGTTACATCAAATACCCATTATATTTCACAAGTGTTCTCCCAACCTTGTTTCCCGATGCCTTAATCTTCACGTGGACATTTAACAGTTAGATATAAACAAACATTCAGTGGTGTCCAGATGGTTAAAAATACCTGAAAAACCCCAACCCCCAGAGCTTCAGTCAAGAATATTAAACTCTACTTTCCCTGTAACAGGAGCCAACTACAACCAGTGAACATGGCTCTGTCCAAAGACAAAGTGCTGGAGGCATTCAGCAGTTCAGGCACAATCTGCCTGACTGCAAGTGGAATGGACAGATGACACCTCAGGTCAGCAACCTTCCTCAGACTGATGAAAGAGAGTGAAAAGAGGCAGAGGCACGCAGGACAAAGCCAGCAAGTAAATAGGTGGGACATGTGAGGCGTGATTAGCATATGGATGGAGTGAGTGCCAAAGGCTCAAGATGAAAGGGACAAAATGCCAAATAAGGAGAGAACTGAAATATGAAACCAGAGAGATGGATGGAAGGGAAAGAGGGAATATGGGACTGTTTGAGAGATGAGCGTACAAGGACTAGTTAGTTGTTATTACTTACGTTATTATAATTATTTAGTTGTTATCATTATTTAGTTGTTACTTAGTTAATGAAGGGAAGTATGCTCATCTCTCAACTCCTTGTCCATATTTCCCTTTTGCATTCCATCACCACCTCACTCTGGTTTTACATTTCACAGTTCTTGTCCTTATCCAACATGTTTGATCACTTTCACCTTCAGCCTTTGGCACTTACTCCATCCATTTGCCCATCACCCACTCACCTGTAGTCCACCCATCACCTGTCAGGCAGTGCCCAACCCCCACCTCATTTCCAGCTCTCCGCCATATTTCAGACGGAGAGCTCCCGACCCAATTAGTCATCTGTCCATTCCTTCAGAGGTTGTCAAACCCACCAAGTTCCTCCAGCACTGTGTATTTACTCACGATTCAAGCATGGGGTGGCTCATGCTGCAAAAAAAGTATGCTTTGCAACACGAGGAATTTCATTTACCATACACTCATACCAATAAAAAGCAACAGAACACAAAGTTCAAACTCTTCACTTCCTTGGTCTCCCGTGGTCTGGGGCCTCGAGCTTTCCGTTGACGGCACGATCTTGACTCCCATAGCTAGCGGTCAGGACGTCCATGTCGGGGGTCCTGCATCGGGGGTTCAATCCCAGCTCACTCGGGGTCTAGTCGAACCTTTTGCATTCTTTGAAGCTTTCCGACATCGGTCTCCACCAGAGACTGCAAGCTCCTCGATGTTGAAAGAAACAAATTTGGAAAAGCCATCAATAATTTAACACATTTTTCTCATTAAACTGAAGAGGGTTAGAAATAGGTACTTTATCTTCCTATGACATCAATAAAGACCAAATCCAGGTAGACTTGATGCTGAAAAATCAAATTAACATAACATTTTAATGTTTGAAATGTTGCAACGTCCTTCTCTACAATTAGACAAAGTGCGGGAGTAACTCAGTGGGTCGGACAGTCCTGGGTGAGAAGATTCTAGTCCTCAAGGTAAAAACACTTGGACACGTGGACAATGCCTGGAGATGTATCTCCAACCAGGACCATTGTGGTTCTGCAGTCAGGACTCCTCCAGGTTGGACCAATATTAAGGTAGTCAAATATATTTAGATTAAAATTCTGAAGAGTCCCAAGCCAGAATTACCAATCCATATTCTCCAGTGATGTTACTGGACCCATCGAGTTGCTCCAGCACTGGCTTGTAATTTACAAGCACAGCAACACCCCAGTTACCCCCATCAAATACACATTTAATTTCACAAGTGTTCTCTCAACCTTGTTGCCTGATGCAGTACTCTACATGTGGACATTGAAACGTTATATATAAACAAACATTCAGTGGTGTCCAGGTGGTTAAAAATATCTGGAAAAACTCAACCCCCCAGATCTTCAGTCAAAAATTGCAGAGCCAGGGTGGAAAGGCCAAGAGCAGAGCTAAGGAGCGGCAAGGACGAGAGTAGAACCGAGAGTACTGAAGAAATGGATTGTAACAATATAGATGCATCCAAATGTATGGTGAGACAACGAGCTGGAGTAACTCAGCGGGTCAGGCAGCATCTCTGGTGAGAAGGAACAGGTGACCTTTCGGGACGAGACCATCATTCAGACCCCGTAACTTTCAACGCATTTGCTAATCAAGAATCTATCTCCACCTTAAAAATATCCATCGACAGCCTCCACAGCCCTCTGTAGCAGTGAATTCCACAGATTCACCGCCCTCCGACTAAAGAAATTCCTCACGGCGCAGTATGCGGTGCAATGCAGTGTGTGGACAAAAATATACTCCTGTCTACGTTCTACAGAGATGCTGCCTGACCAGAGTCTAACTAGTACTTTGTCCACATGTTAGATGGACAGGTACACAAAAATGCTGGAGAAACTCAGCAGGTGCAACAGCATCTATGGAGCGACGGAAATAGGCAACGTTTCGGGTCGAAACCCTTCTTCAGACCAGATGGACATGCAGTGCAGCAGATCACCACACGATGGGAGTGTTGACTACAAACTGGATGGGTCTGCAGTGCAGTGGATCACCACACGGTGGGAGTATTGACCACAAATTGGAGCGACCTGTTGTACAAATTGACTGCACATTGGGAGTGCTGTCTACAAATTAGATACAATTGGTCTCTTTACTGCAAAATGGTGCTTCATTGCTTTGTAACCCAGTTCATTTCCCCATAAAGTACCCATTTCCCAGATGCCAAAGTTTGTAAAAGCCCTGAAACCAGGGAAGATTTGGATGAAAATCAAGGAACTGCAGGTGCTGGTTTACAAAAAAATTAAAGACAGTGCTGGAGTAACTCAGCGGGTCAGGCAGCATCTGTGGAGAACATGGATAGGTGACGTTTCACAGAGTGCTGGAGTTACTCAGCGGGTCAGGCAGCATCTGTGGAGAAAACCCACATGGTCACAGGCAGAACATACAAACTATACAGACAACACATGTTGTCAGGATTGAACCCAGGTCTCTGGCGCTGTGAGGCAGCAACTCTATCACTGTGCTGCCCAATCTTTCCCCAAACACTGAAACCCAAGAGAGGTTTTGAAACAGGGGCCTTACCTTAAAGTAATCTCCAGAAAAAACAGATCCCGAGAGCCGACAAAGATGTACAAAACAGTCAAATTAATACACCACAAATATTAAACTCTACTTTCCCTGTAACAGGAGACCACAATTACTTTAAACTGGGAACATGGCTCTGTCCAAAGACAAAGTGCTGGAGGCATTCAGCAGTTCAGGCACAATCTGCCTGACAGCAAGTGGAATGGACAGATGACACCTCAGGTCAGCAACCTTCCTCAGACTGATGAAAGAGAGTGAAAAGAGGCAGAGGCACGCAGGACAAAGCTAGCGTGTAAATAGGTGGTACCATATAACCATATAACAATTACAGCACGGAAACGGGCCATCTCGGCCCTTCTAGTCCGTGCCGAACACTTATTCTCCCCTAGCCCCATCTACCTGCACTCAGACCATAACCCTCCATTCCTTTCCCGTCCATATACCTATCCAATTGATTTTTAAAATCGAACCTGCCTCCACCACTTCCACTGGTAGCTCATCCACACAGCTTCCACTGAGTAAAGGAGTTCCCCTTCATGTTACCCCTAAACTTCTGTCCCTTAATTCTCAAATCATGTCCTCGTTTGAATCTTCCCTACTCTCAATGGAAAAAGCTTATCCACATCTACCCCTCTCATCATTTTAAAGACTTCTATCAAGTCCCCCCTTAACCTTCTGCGCTCCAAAGAATAAAGACCTAACTTGTTCAACCTTTCTCTGTAACTTAGTTGCTGAAACCCAGGCAACATTCTAGTAAATCTCCTCTGTACTCTCTCTATTTTGTTGACATCCTTCCTATAATTAGGCGACCAAAATTGTACCCCATACTCCAGAATTGGCCTCACCAATGCCTTGTACAATTTTAACATTACATCCCAACTTCTATATTCAATGTGAGGCGTGATTAGCATATGGATGGAGTGAGTGCCAAAGGCTCAAGGTGAAAGGGACAAAATGCCAAATAACTAGGAGAGATATGGGTTGAAGAGAGAGTGGGAAATATGGGACTGTTTGAGAGATGAGCGTACAGAGGAAGGGAAAGGACCAGTGTTAGTTGGTTAGTTAGTGAGTTAATTAGCGAGTTAAATAGTTAGTCCGTTCGTTAGTCAGTCAATTAGTACACCAGAGTGTTTGGGAGGGGTGAAGGGAAGTACACTCATCTCCCATCTCCTTGTCCCACATGGGCACAAGAGCAGAGAGGCAGGGGGGTGTAAAATGAGGGTAGAAGCAATAGGTAGCAAGGTGAAAAGTAAAAGTGGCAGGCAGACAAAACCAGGGCAAAAATCAAAAAGGGCCACTTTTCAACATAATTGTATAACGGATAAGAGCATTGTAAAAACAAGCCTGAAGGCTTTGTGTCTCAATGCAAGGAGTATTCGTAATAAGGTGGATGAGTTGAACGTGCAGATAGCTATTAATGACTATGATATAGTTGGGATCACAGAGACATGGCTCCAGGGTGACCAAGGCTGGGAGCTGAACATCCAGGGATATTCAATATTCAGGAGGGATAGAGAGAAAGGAAAAGGAGGTGGGGTAGCGTTGCTGGTTAGAGAGGAGATTAACGCAATGGAAAGGAAGGACATTAGTTTGGAGGATGTGGAATCGGTATGGGTAGAGCTGCGAAACACTAAGGTGCATAAAACGCTGGTGGGTGTTGTGTACAGGCCACCTAACAGTAGTAGTGAAGTTGGAGATGGTATCAAACAGGAAATTAGAAATGCGTGCGACAAAGGCAAATCAGTTATAATGGGTGACTTCAATCTACATATAGATTGGGTGAATCAACTTGGCAGGGGTGCTGAGGAAGAGGATTTCTTGGAATGTATGCGAGATAGTTATCTAAATCAACATGTAGAGGAACCAACGAGAGAGCAGGCTATTTTAGACTGGGTATTGAGTAATGAGGAAGGGTTAGTTAGCAGTCTTGTTGTACGTGCCCCCTTGGGCAAGAGTGACCATAATATGGTTGACTTCTTCATTAGGATGGAGAGTGACATTGTTAATTCAGAAAGAATGGTTCTGAACTTAAAGAAAGGTAACTTTGAGGGTATGAGACGTGAATTGGCCAAGATTGACTGGCAATTAATTCTAAAAGGGTTGACGGTGGATATGCAATGGAAGACATTTAAAGACAGCATGGATGAACTACAAAAATTGTTCATCCCAGTTTGGCAAAAGAATAAATCAGGGAAGGTAGTGCATCCGTGGATAACAAGGGAAATCAGGGATAGTATCAAAGCAAAGGATGATGCGTACAAATTAGCCAGAAAAAGCAGCATACCAGAGGACTGGGAGAAATTCAGAGACCAGCAGAGGAGGACAAAGGGCTTAATTAGGAAAGGAAAAATAGATTATGAAAGAAAACTGGCAGGGAACATAAAAACTGACTGCAAAAGTTTTTATAGATATGTGAAAAGAAAGAGATTAGTTAAAACAAATGTAGGTCCTTTGGATATGGCGGACCAATTGAATAACTACTTTGGTTCCGTCTTCACTAAGGAAGACATAAATAATCTGCCGGAAATAGCAGGGGACCGCGGGTCAAAGGAGTTGGAGGAATTGAGTGAAATCCAGGTTAGTCGGGAAGTGGTGTTAGGTAAATTGAATGGATTAAAGGCTGATAAATCCCCAGGGCCAGATAGGCTGCATCACAGAGTACTTAAGGAAGTAGCTCCAGAAATAGTGGATGCATTAGTAATAATCTTTCAAAACTCTTTAGATTCTGGAGTAGTTCCTGAGGATTGGCGGGTAGCAAATGTAATCCCACTTTTTAAGAAGGGAGGGAGAGAGAAAACGGGGAATTACAGACCAGTTAGTCTAACATCGGTAGTGGGGAAACTGGTAGGGTCAGTTATTAAAGATGGGATAGCAGCACATTTGGAAAGTGGTGAAATCATTGGACAAAGTCAGCATGGATTTACGAAAGGTAAATCATGTCTGACGAATCTTATAGAATTTTTCGAGGATGCAACTAGTAGCGTGGATAGGGGAGAACCAGTGGATATGGTGTATCTGGACTTCCAGAAGGCTTTCGACAAGGTCCCACATAAGAGATTAGTATACAAACTTAAAGCACACGGCATTGGGGGTTCAGTATTGATGTGGATAGAGAGCTGGCTGGCAAACAGGAAGCAAAGAGTAGGAGTAAACGGGTCCTTTTCACAATGGCAGGCAGTGACTAGTGGGGTACCGCAACGCTCAGTGCTGGGACCCCAGCTATTTACAATATATATTAATGATCTGGATGAGGGAATTGAAGGCAATATCTCCAAGTTTGCAGATGACACTAAGCTGGGGGGCAGTGTTAGCTGTCAGGAGGATGCTAGGAGACTGCAAGGTGACTTGGATAGGCTGGGTGAGTGGGCAAATGTTTGGCAGATGCAGTATAATGTGGATAAATGAGGTTATCCATTTTGGTGGCAAAAACAGGAAAGCAGACTATTATCTAAATGGTGGCCGATTAGGAAAAGGGGAGATGCAGCGAGACCTGGGTGTCATGGTACACCAGTCATTGAAAGTAGGCATGCAGGTGCAGCGGGCAGTGAAGAAAGCGAATGGCATGTTAGCTTTCATAGCAAAAGGATTTGAGTATAGGAGCAGGGAGGTTCTACTGCAGTTGTACAGGGTCTTGGTGAGACCACACCTGGAGTATTGCGTACAGTTTTGGTCCCCAAATCTGAGGAAGGACATTATTGCCATAGAGGGAGTGCAGAGAAGGTTCACCAGACTGATTCCTGGGATGTCAGGACTGTCTTATGAAGAAAGACTGGATAGACTTGGTTTATACCCTCTATAATTTAGGAGATTGAGAGGGGATCTTATAGAAACTTACAAAATTCTTAAGGGGTTGGACAGGCTAGATGCAGGAAGATTGTTCCCGATGTTGGGGAAGTCCAGGACAAGGGGTCACAGCTTAAGGATAAGGGGGAAATCCTTTAAAACCGAGATGAGAAAAACTTTCACACAGAGAGTGGTGAATCTCTGGAACTCTCTGCCACAGAGGGTAGTTGAGGCCAGTTCATTGGCTATATTTAAGAGGGAGTTAGATGTGGCCCTTGTGGCTAAGGGGATCAGAGGGTATGGAGAGAAGGCAGGTACAGGATACTGAGTTGGATGATCAGCCATGATCATATTGAATGGCGGTGCAGGCTCGAAGGGCCGAATGGCCTACTCCTGCACCTAATTTCTATGTTTCTATGTTTCCCATTTACCTTCCCAACCCACCTCCCTCTGGCTTTACATTTCACAGCTCTTGTCCTTATCCAACACGTTTTATCACTTTCACCTTCAGCCTTTGTCACTTACTCCACCCATCTGCCCATCACCTTCTCACCTGTATCCACCCATCACCTGTCAGACAGTGCCCCACCCCCACCTCATTTCCAGCTTTCGCCCGTATTTCAGTCTGAAGGCTCCCGACCGGATTAGTCATCTGACCAAATCTTCAGATACTGCCTGACCACCAAGTTCCTCCAGCACTGTTGTTTATGCTCAAGATTCCAGCGCCCTGAATTGAAAGAACCGTGAATAAAAAAATAATTCGAGATAGCGTGGAAACAGGCCGTCTGGCCCAGAGAGTCTGCACAATCCAGTGATTACCCCATACACTAGCACTAGAGACAGTTTACTAAAACCAATTAACCTACAAATCTCTGAGCCAGCCTACAGATGCTGCCTGACCCATCGAGTTCCTCCAACTCTGCTTTTATTGCTAAAGATCCAGCATCCTGAATTATAAAACCCTTGGCCAAAAATATATAGGAAACCCCATTGTTAATCTTTCAAAAACCTATCCCCACTGAAACCAAAAGAGAGGTTGAAATAGGGGGCCTTACCTTCACACCGTCTCCATGAAGATCAAATCCAGATAGACTGGATAACATTGCAGGAACGTTACAGGGCATGCAGCAGTTCACAATATCAGAGGAAACCCGACCACAATAGACCAGACTCTACTTTAACCGACAAAAACATTAAATGAGACTTGTGTATCAGGAGAACAGCAATGGGGACAAAGTTTATTCCATCTTACGCCAGGAAGAGACAAGTAGACCCTTCCAGTAGCCCCAGCAGACACTTCCAGCAGCACAGGTCCGGTCCTTGGAGATTCTGGGTGGAAACAAACAAATTATTCAGAGGATGAAAGCAGAAAGCAAACAGATTGCAGCAACGCAGACACTCGCCAAACCAAATATAGATTTAGACCAACTCTAAAGAACTACAGTAGGGTGAATGCAAGGGGCAGGATTAGTAAATTGTAATGAGACTCAAGAGCCATGACTATTAAACTCACTTTCCCTCAGATAACTTTAACCAAGGAATAACTAGGTCAGAAACAGTGCTGGAGGTACTCAGTGAGTCAGGCACCATCTGCCCGACTGCAAAGGAATGGACAGATGTTTCAGATCAGGACCTTTCTTCAGAGTGATGGAGTTGGGAGAAAGCTGGAAAGAGATGGGAACAGGACAAAGCCTGGTGAGTGATGCTGGATACAGTTGGGGGCTGATTAGCAGATAGGGGAGTAGTGACAAAGGCTAGAGGTGAAGAGGAGACAAGTGTCAGACAAGAAGAAGTGTGACATGCAAAGCCAGAGAGAGGGATCTGGGAAAGAGGGGAATGTGGGACAGCGATGAGCGTACATTAGAGGGGAAGGAGTAGGGTGTCGGAGTGTTGAGTGCGGTGCACACCTGGATGGGGAGTGTAGGGAAAGAGGGGGTGTCCCTTCATCAGTACGCTCATCCCCAAATCATATTCCCTTTTATCCCTTCTGGTCCCATTACACCCGCAGACCCGTCCCATTACACCCGGACACCCGTCCCATTACACCCGTCCCATTACACCCAGATACCCGTCCCATTACACCCAGATACCTGGCCCATTACACCCGGACACCCGGCCCATTACACCCGTCCCATTACACCCGGACACCAGGCCCATTACACCCGTCCCATTACACCCGGACACCCGGCCCATTACACCCGGCCCATTACAACTGCATACCCACCCCATTACACCCGTCCCATTACACCCAGATACCCGTCCCATTACACCCAGATACCCGTCCCATTACACCCAGATACCTGGCCCACTGCACCCTCATACCTCGCTCCAGGTTTACATTTCACACCTCTGGAATGTTTTGTCATCTTTTCACCTCTAGCCTTTGTCCTTTCCTCCACCATCTGCCCATCATCCCTTCACCTGTATCCACCCATCGCTTGACAAGCTTTGCTCCCTTTCCCAACCTTCTCCCGCTACTCCAGTCTGAAGGCTTCCAAGCTGATAAGTCATCTGTCAATTTCCTCTACAGATGTTGCCCAACCTGCCGAATTCTGTCAGCACTGTTTATTTGTTCCATAGCATGGCCAAAACCCAGAATAAATCCCTGTTAGGATGAAGGCCAAGACAATGAGGAAGTGGGGAGCCTAATGAAGGCAAGTGGATTTGGACAAGGGTAATGATCTCATGGGCCAGACCAAAGTGGCCGTTCCCCAGTCAAGACCTCAGATTGGACGAGTCTTCAGGTCACCGTATCCTCAAGCACAAGTACACACCAGGCAGAGCCCAGAGACAGAAGGCAGCGCCATCCAGTCAAGTGCTGACAGGAGAAGGTGATCACTGGTATCATGCTGGCAGAGGGGAATCCACCACATTGGCATGTGGAACCAATATCTCACCCCCCATACATCCCCCATACATCCCCCTCACTGTCCCCACCCCCCATACATCCCCCTCACTGTCCCCACCCCCCATACATCCCCCACCCCCCATACATCCCCCTCACTGTCCCCACCCTGGAAGGTGATCACTGGTATCATGCTGGCAGAGGGGAAGCCACCATATTGGCATGTGGAACCAATATCTCACCCCCCAAACATCCCCCTCTATGTCCCCACCCTGACCAACAACCCCAGGTACAGGCAGAAACTCACTACTAAATAGAGATACAAGTACATACCAGTGGTCCCTGTTAAACTCCTTTAAGTAGGCCCAGACCACAACTTTAGTGAATAAACCCTAATGAGGGGGAGGGGCAATGTAATCTTTAAACTAAAGTGGGTCCCCAAGCTGAGACAGGCTGAGCCCAATTAGAGAAAACAATTGTTAATCTTTCCCAAACCTTCATCCACACTGAAGCCCAAGAGGAGGTTCTAAACAGGGGCCTTACCTATGTACCAACTCCATAACCATATTCACATAGACCAAGATATATACAAAACAAACCAATGTCACGTTAGTGATTTGAAGTCTGCTGACATCCTCCTTCACACTGGACACCTAGAGAGGATGAGATTCCAATTGAAATTAAATGTCATGAGAAACAGGATCAGCCATTGAAAGGACTGTAGTGAATCCTACAGGGAAGCAGAATACATTGACTACTGTAATTCACTGGTACAGCAACATGCCAGCTTTGTTGAAGGGCAGCACAGTGGCACAGCGGTAGAGTTGTTGCCTTACAGTGCCAGAGACACGGGTGCTGTCTGTACGGAGTTTGCACGTTCTCCCAGTGACCAAGTGGGTTTTCTCAGAGATCTTCCACTTTCCTCCCACTATCCAAAGATGTGCAGGTTTGTAGGTTAATTGACTTGGTATAAATGTAACATTGTTCCTAGTGTGTGTAGGATAGTGTTAATGTGCGGGGATCGCTGGTCGGTGCGGACTCGG
>NC_045969.1:686915-708780 GCF_010909765.2 Amblyraja radiata
AGTTCTGATCAGGAACCTTCAGACTGCTAATCTGCAGACTGAAGAAGGGTCCGGTCCAATAACATGACCTAGCCATATTCTCCAGAGATGCTGCCTGACCCGCTGAGTTACTCCAGCACTCTGTGAAACGTCACCTATCCATGTTCTCCACAGATGCTGCCTGACCCACTGAGTTACTCCAGCACTCTGTATATCCACCGTTCCAGGTTTGGTGTTGCACCCTTGCCAAAATGGAACATGACTCTGAGGTTGAATGAGATTCATGACAAGACAACCCGTGTTGTTGAGCGGACTCTGCCCGTGCCGCCAAGCCGTGAAGTAGGGATCCTGCTGCCCTCATCTCAGCAGAACTGTGGTCACTGGGAAATAAATACAAGCAGCAGTCCCTGGATTGGGCCGGACAGCCCTGTGTTTGAACCTGCGTGTATATGTGTACATGCATCTTAGTACCTTGGTTCTTAGTTCTTGGTTTCTTGGTCCTCCAAAATATTCCAAATGGAATTTAAACTGGAGGTGGTGAAGGGAGGACTGAAGCCAGAAAGGGTTATTGGGAAGAAAGAGCTACTTTAAATTTAGTTGCATCTGGTTGGGTAACTATAGTTGGGTGGCGATTATTCCATGCTTTAATTGTGCGGGGGAAGAACGAATTGCTGTACACATCTGTCTTTGTAGCTGGGATCACAAATTGGATCGAATGCCCTCGTCTGCTCCTAATTGGTTTGGGTTTGGTGTAGGTCTTGTAGTCTATGTCGAGCTGACCATTTAACATTTTGTAAAAACAGGTCAAACGGTGAGCTTCACGTCTGTCTTGGAGAGGGTTCCACCCCGACCAGAGAATTCAGAATGATGCAAGAATAGTCAATGATTTGCCCTAAAAGACATAATACATTTTCATAAAGTTTACAGTAAAATCTGGAATAATCCAACTGCACCTTTTTATGGTCTGCTAAAAAGCTTTTAACATGTACTTCCTACTTCTTTTCCAGACACCTACTCACTTTCACACATCTGCAGCTGCTGTAACACTGGCATCTGGATATGGAGACGGCTGTCTCTGTGGAACAGAAACACTCGTGGATGAAGGGAGAGAGAGGGGCACAGGGACATGGGACTGGTAAAGTTTACCCTTTGATGTAGATTCTTATCTGTATGTTAATGACGTTTTGTCCCTGTTTGAGCTTGTTGTCGTTTTGTTTGCATACTCCCACATTTTGTAGTGGGTGAGTGTTAAACACCTTTTTAAGAATCCGTTTACTTTTGTACACAATAAAAGAGAGTTCTATGTTCTCAAAATAAAATTGATGTCTGCAAGTCTTCATTTTAATAGCATTCCATAGTAGCATAACTTTAATGTACTATTTCCTTCATCATGAAACACCAAATAGAGGATGTAATCTATTCACATCTTACATCCCACAATCATTCATGAGAGTGAGAAAGGACTTGGGTTCCTCATTTGCTGTGCCTTTTAAATGTAAAATAATTTTACCTCTCAGTAGATCAGAAAATAAGACAAACCGCACTGTGAATGTGAAACAGTCTTTATTCATCTTGTTCAATAAATAAAGGCCATTTTTACACATCTTGATACATGGAGCACCTCAGCAAACAACGGTGGTTTGCAATGTTTACCGTACATGTCAATTAGCAAATGAAACACAAATAAGTTTTTCCAGTATTTCTTATCATTCAGCTGACAAATGAAACACCAGCCTACATTCTGACAATAAAACAGACAATGCAATGAATTCAAGGGCTATGTTTGCAGATCTACCTCCACTAATCAGACCAGCAGATGCATGATAAATACTACTTTATTAACAGACATCTGCAATGAAATTATTTACCCAAAAATGAAAATAAAAATCCACACTTAAACTGAAATCAAACAAAGTAAGCAGGATTTAAACTCAACATAACATTGACTGATCTTGTCTGCATGTGGGTTCTCCTCATGCAGTGGTGTACCTGTTGTCTGCTGTCCCTCAAATGTCTTTGTTCTGCCACGGCACACTGCCCAGTGCTGAGATAGTATGAGCAGAGATGGTCTCTCTGCTCTTTTGGACTCTTAAGGGCCTGTCCCACTCAAACAAGTTAATAAGACGACCAGCCGTGTACAAAGCCATGCTGGCTATCCCTAATTAGCCCATTTTCTTCCAAATGGGAGTAAATACCATCTTGAAGAATCCTCTTCAATACCTTCCGTACCACTGATGTGATGCTCACGAGTGAGAATGAAAAGTACAAATTACAGCAGGAGATACAACCAACATGTAAGAAAGGCCATATTACAGGGAATTTCAATATGCAGGTAGACTGGGAAAATCAGGCTGGTGCTGGATCTCAAGTGAAGGAATTTGTTGTGTGCCTGCGAGATGGCTTCTTAGAGCGGCTTGTGGTTAAGCCTACCAGGGGAAAGGCAATTCTGGACTCGGTGTTCTGCAAGAACTGGATTTGATATTGGAGCTTAAGGTAAAGGAACCCCAGGGAATTTGTGACATATTACGATAAAATTCAACCTGCAGTTTGAGAAGAAGATGAAATCAGATGTGACGGCATTACTGTAGACAAGGTAACCACAGAGGCATAAGTAAGGAGGTGGCTATTGTTGAATACAAGGCGATCTAAGCAAGAATGATTGTGGAACAGCAATGGCAGAAGTTTCTGAGAATCATTTGGAAGTTGCAGGATCTTTTCATCCCAAAGAGGAAGAAAGATTCTGAGGGAAGACTGTGGCTGACTAAAGGGGCTGTCCCACTTGGGTGGCCTAATCCGTGATGGCAGTAAAAATACAACTCCTGCTGTTTACAACAGGCTTTTTGCTTCTGAAGCCTAAAGGCAGATGGGCAAGAACAAGGGTGAAGAGGAAGCACAAGAAGAGGTCTCAGTGGATGAAGCCCCTCTTGCAAAGAAAATTCTGGCTTGGACAGTAAGATAAATGTGTTGCATGAGGCGGATTTGTCTGCTTTTAAAAACGTCACAAGAATATCCCCTGACCTGTTTAATGACAAACATGGGCCCTCTACTGAAAAAAAAGACACCTATATGAGAAAGCCACTGGAACCAGGCCTGCACCTAGCCATCACCCTCCGCAACTTGGCATCAGGTGATTCGTACAAGAGCCTCTCCTAAAGCTTTCTTATTGCTAACAACAACATCAGCAAGAGAGTACGAGAGACCTGTGAGGCCATTATTAAGGCACGAGACTAAGTGGGAGCCGTTGGGTCCCAGCTTCACATGCGAGGGCTGGTCCCCCAACGCAATATTCCACCTCTCCACCAATTCCAATATTGGTGGACAGTGGGGGATTTCTGGAGCGCTAGTATGGGTATAGTGGGCTGAAGGGACTGGGTTCCAGAGGGCTAGTATGGACATTGTGGGCCAAATGGATTCTTGGAGTGGCAGCACAGTCACTCAAGCCTGATGTGCTGGCAGCTCACTCACGGCTGGTGGGCTGGCAGTTGACTCACGGCTATTCCTTGAAATTCCACTTCAAGCAGGGTGCAAGGCCACCAAATTCAATTGCAGTTACCTAACACTTCAAGCAGGGTGCAAGGCCACTGAATTCAAGTGCAGTTTCTGACCACTTCAAGCAGGGTGCAAGGCCACCGAATTCAAGTGCAGTTTCATGCCACCAAGCAGGGTTATGAATGAATGAGTCTTCACTAAGGAAGACACAAACAATCTCCCAGATGTACTGGAGGACAGAGGATCTAAGGGGGTAGAGGAACTGAAAGAAATTTTCATTAGGCGAGAAATAGTATTGGGTAATGGGACTGAAGGACGATAAATCCCCTGGGCCTGATGGTCTGCATCCCAGGGTCTTCAGGCAGGTGGCTCAAGAAATAGTGGACGCATTGGTGATTATTTTCCAATGTTCAATAGATTCAGGATCAGTTCCTGTGGATTGGAGGATAGCTAATGTTATCCCACTTTTCAAGAAAGGAGCGAGAGAGAAAACGGGGATTACAGACCAGTTAGCCTGACTTCGGTGGTGGGAAAGATGCTGGAGTCAATTATTAAAGAGGTAATAATGGGGCATTTGGATAGCAGTAAAAGGATTAGTCCAAGTCAGCATGGATTTATGAATGGGAAATCATGCTTGACTAATCTTCTGGAATTTTTTGAGGATGTGACAAGTAAAATGGATGAAGGGGAGCCAATGGATGTAGTGTATCTAGACTTTCAGAAAGCCATTGATAAGGTCCCGCATGGGAGACTGGTGACTAAAATTAGAGCACATGGTATTGGGGGCAGGGTGTTGACATGGATAGAAAATTGGTTGGCAGACCGGAAGCAAAGAGTAGGAGTGAACGGGTCCTTTTCAGAATGGCAGGCAGTGGCGAGTGGAGTGCCGCAAGGCTCGGTGTTGGGGCCGCAACTGTTTATCATATATATTAATGATTTGGAAGAGGGAATTAGGAGCAACGCTAGCAAGTTTGCGGATGACACAAAGCTGGGTGGCAGTGTGAACTGTGAAGAGGATGTTAAAAGGTTGCAGGGTGACATGGACAGGTTGAGTGAGTGGGCAGATGCGTGGCAGATGCAGTATAATATAGATAAATGTGAGGTTATCCACTTTGGCGGCAAAAACAAGGGGGCAGATTATTATCTCAACGGGATTAGGTTAGGTAAGGGGGAGGTACAGCGAGACCTGGGTGTCCTTGTACACCGGTCACTGAAAGTTGGCGTGCAGGTACAGCAGGCAGTGAAGAAAGCTAATGGAATGTTGGCCTTCATAACAAGAGGATTTCAGTATAGGAGTAAAGAGGTTCTTCTGCAGTTGTATAGGGCTCTGGTGAGAACACATCTGGAGTATTGTGTACAGTTTTGGTCTCCTAATTTGAAGAAGGACATCCTTGTGATTGAGGCAGTGCAGCGTAGGTTCACGAGATTGATCCCTGGGATGGCGGGACTATCATATGAGGAAAGATTGAAAAGACTAGGCTTGTATTCACTGGAGTTTAGAAGGATGATATTTAAGAGGGAGTTAGATGTGGCCCTTGTGGCTAAAGGGATCAGGGGGTATGGAGAGAAGGCAGGTACAGGATACTGAGTTGGATGATCAGCCATGGTCATATTGAATGGCGGTGCAGGCTCGAAGGGCTGAATGGCCTACTCCTGCACCTATTTTCTATGTTTCTATGTCTATGAGGGGGAATCTTATAGAAACATATAAAATTATAAAAGGACTGGACAAGCTAGATGCAGGAAAAATGTTCCCAATATTGGGCGAGTCCAGAACCAGGGGCCACAGTCTTAGAATAAAGGGGAGGTCATTTAAGACTGAGGTGAGAAAAATCTGTTTCTCCCAGAGAGTTGTGAATTTATGAAATTCCCTGCCACAGAGGGCAGTGGAGGCCAAGTCACTGGATGGATTTAAGAGAGAGTTAGATAGAGCTCTAGGGGCTAGTGGAGTCAAGGGATATGGGGAGAAGGCAGGCACGGGTTATTGATGGGAGACGATCAGCCATGATCACAATGAATGGCGGTGCTGGCTCGAAGGGCCGATTGGCCTCCTCCTGCACCTATTTTCTATGTTTCTGTGTTTATTGGCCAAATACGTTCACATACAAGGAATTTGCCTTGGTGCTCCGCTCGCTCGTGGCAACATGACATACAGTGACAATTAAGAATGAGACATAAAACATTAAACATTAATTATAATGGGACAGGGTGGGAGTGAAGTGGGTAAAATGGAAATGTGGGATTGAGGGGGAGATGAGCATATCGATGGAAATTCTCCCTCTTACCCTGCACCCCCACCCTGGTGTACACACTCCTCCAACACATCAGCTTTGTCTCCATTTCACCTCCAGCCTTTTGTCACTTACTCCATCCATCTGTCAACCACCCCCTCACCTGTATCCACCTATCACTCGCCAGGCTTTACCCTGCTCCCATCTCTCTTCCCACTTTCTCTGCCCTACTCCATCAGTCTGAAGAAGGTTCCTGACCCAAAATGTCTGTCCATCCACTTTGTGTTCAGACAGATGGTGCCTGACCCACTGAGTACCTCCAGCACTGTTTACACCTAGTTATATTCCCTGGTTAAATTAGTGCTAAAGTTAGAGTTCAATATTCAAGGCCTTTGTTTTAAGGTGATTACAATCTACTAATCTGTCCCATGCCAGTAGTGTTTAGTTTAGAGATACAGCATTGAAATGGGCCCTTCAGCCCACTGAGTCCATGCTGACCAACAATCACCCATTTCCCTAACCTACACTAGGTACAATTTACAGAAGCCGACTAACTTACAAACCTGCACATCTTTGGTATGTGGGCAGAAAGCAGATAGCCAGAGAAAATCTCTGTGGTCGCAGCGAGATACAAACTTGGGAGCATTACGGGGAAAGGAAACAGGTCACACAGCAATAAAGAACCATTTTGCAGTAAAGAGCACAATTATATCTAATTTGTAGACAGCGCTCCCAATGTGCAGTGACTTGGATAGGCTGGGTGAGTGGGCAAATGTATGGCAGATGCAGTATAATGTGGATAAATGTGAGGTTATCCACTTTGGTGGCAAAAACAGGAAAGTAGACTTATCTGAATGGTGGCCGATTAGGAAAAGGGGGAGATGCAACGAGACCTGGGTGTCATGGTACACCAATCAATGAAAGTAGGCATGCAGGTGCAGCAGGCAGTGAAGAAAGCGAATGGTATGTTAGCATTCATAGCAAAAGGATTTGAGTATAGGAGCAGGAAGGTTCTACTGCAGTTGTACAGGGTCTTGGTGAGACCACACCTGGAGTATTGCGTACAGTTTTGGTCTCCAAATCTGAGGAAGGACATTCTTGCCATAGAGGGAGTACAGAGAAGGTTCACCAGACTGATTCCTGGGATGTCAGGACTTTCATATGAAGAAAGACTGGATAGACTCGGCTTGTACTCGCTAGAATTAGAAGATTGAGGGGGGATCTTATAGAAACTTACAAAATTCTTAAGGGGTTGGACAGGCTAGATGCAGAAAGATTGTTCCCGATGTTGGGGAAGTCCAGAACAAGGGGTCACAGTTTAAGGATAAGAGGGAAATCTTTTAGGACTGAGATGAGAAAAACATTTTTTACACAGAGAGTGGTGAATCTGTGGAATTCTCTGCCGCAGAAGGTAGTTGAGGCCAGTTCATTGGCTATATTTAAGAGGGAGTTAGATGTGGCCCTTGTGGCTAAAGGGATCAGGGGGTGTGGAGAGAAGGCAGGTACAGGATACTGAGTTGGATGATCAGCCATGATCATATTGAATGGTGAACGGTGCAGGCTCAAAGGGCCGAATGGCCTACTCCTGCACCTATTTTTCCATGTTTCTATGTAGTGAATTTGTATAATGGTTCGCTCCAATTTGTGGTCAACACTCCCACCATGTGATGATCCACTGCACTGCAGGCCCATCTGATATGTCGACAAGGTACTAGTTTGACTCTGATGTTGAGGAAGGAACTGCAGATGCAGGAAAATCGAAGGTAGACAAAAATATTGGAGAAACTCAGCGGGTGAGGCAGCACTATGGAGCGAAGGAAATAGGCAATGTTTCGGGTGGAGATCCTTCTTCAGACTGATGCAGGGTGGAGGGGGGGGGGGGACGGGAAGAAGAAAGGAAGAGGAGGAGCCAGTGGGCTGAGGGAAAGCTGGGAAGGGGAGGAATAAGTAAGGACTGCCTGAAATTAGAGGTCAATGATCATACCGCTGGGGTGCAAACTGCCCAAACGAAATATGAGGTGCTGCTCCTCCAATTTACGGTGGTATTTCCCACCCTGCTTCCTGTAAGGTTTCCATGGCTATCTGGACTACACTTCGTCCCACCCTACTTCCTGTAAGGACTCCATCCCCTACTCCCAATTCCTCCGTCTACGCCGCATCTGCTCCCAGGGCATCGGAGATGTCCTCATTCTTCAGTGAACGGGGGTTTCCCTCTTCTACCATAGAAGAGGCTCTCACCAGGGTCTCTTCTGTACCCCGTGACTCTGCTCTCACTCCCCATCCCCCCACTCGTAACAAGGGAAGAGTCCCCCTTGTCCTCACCTTCCACCCTACCAGCCGTCACATACAACAAGTAATCCCACCACTTGCCACATCTTCCCATCTCCCCCCATGTCTGCTTTCCGCAGAGACCGCTCCCTCCATAACTCCCTGGGCAATTCATTCCTTCCCACCCAATCCACCCCCTCTCCGGGCACTTTCCCTTGCAACCGCAGGAAATGCTACACTTGTCGCTTTACCTCCCCCCTTGACTCCATTCAAGGACCCAAGCAGTCTTTCCAGGTGCGACAGAGGTTCACCTGCACCTCCTCCAACCTCATCTATTGCATCCGCTACTCTAGATGTCAGCTGCTCTACATTGGTGAGACCAAGCGCAGGCTTGGCGATCATAGAAACATAGAAACATAGAAAATAGGTGCAGGAGTAGGCCATTCAGCCCTTCGAGCCTGCACCGCCATTCAATATGATCATGGCTGATCATCCAACTCGGTATCCTGCACCTGCCTTCTCTCCATACCCCCTGATCCCTTTAGCCACAACACCTCCGCTCGGTTCGCCATAACCAACCTGATCTCCCGGTGGCTCAGCACTTCAACCCCCCCTCCCATTCCAAATCCGACCTTTCTGCCCTGGGCCTCCTCCATGGCCAAAGTGAGGACCACCGTAAATTGGAGGAGCAGCACCTCATATTTCGTTTGGGCAGTTTGCACCCCAGCGGTGTGAACATTGACTTCTCTAATTTCAGGTAGTCCCTACTTTCTCCTCCCCTTCCCAGCTCTCCTTCAGCCCACTAGCTCCTCCTCTTCCTTTCTTGTTTCTGCCCCCCCCCCACCCTCACATCAGTCTGAAGAAGGGTCTCGAGCCGAAACGTTGCCTATTTCCTTCGCTCCATAGATGCTGCTTCACCCACTGAGTTTCTCCATCAGTTTAACTCTGATGGTCAGGCAGCATCTCTGGAGAACGTAGACAGGAGTGTCTTTTTGTCCACACACTTACTGCATTGCACCGCATACTGCACAGTGAGGAATTTGTTTAGTCAGAGGGCGGTGAATCTGTAGAATTCATTGCTACAGAGGGCCGTGGAGGCTGTCGATGGATATTTTTAAGGTGGAGATAGATTCTTGATTAGCAAATGCGTTGAACGTTACGGGGTCTGAATGATGGTCTCGTCCCGAAACGTCACCTGTTCCTTCTCACCAGAGATGCTGCCTGACCCGCTGGGTTACTCCAGCTCGTTGTCTCACCATACATTTGGATGCATCTACATTGTTACAATCCATTTCTTCAGTACTCTCGGTTCTACTCTCGTCCTTGCCGCTCCTTAGCTCTGCTCTTGGCCTTTCCACCCTGGCTCGCAATTTTTGACTGAAGATCTGGGGGGTTGAGCTTTTCCAGGTATTTTTAACCACCTGGACACCACTGAATGTTTGTTTATATCTAACGTTTCAATGTCCACATGTAGAGTAAGGCAACTGTTTGTTGCTTTCCCAATAACAAACCTTGGATTACAAGCAACATCAAGAGCCTCCTAAACGAGGAAAAGGAGGCTTTCAAGGTTGGTGATCGGGAAAAAATCAAGAGGGTCCAGCACCACTTGAAAAGGAGTATGAAGCAGGCAAAAGGGGACTATAAAAGGAAGCTGGAGAAGAAACTGCAGTACAACAACATCAAAGAGGTGTGGAGAGGAATGAAGACCATCACTGGCTTCAAGGAGAAGAGAAGCCAGCCGTCAGGAGACGTGGACAAGGCCAATGAGTTTAACCTGTTCTATAACAGGTTTGATCTGGTATCCCCTCCCACCTCTACAGGTGCAGCCTCTCCCCCACCATCACCTCCACGAGGCAGCCCCCCCAACACCACAGCTGCAGCACCTCCTATGCCGGCATCTCCTCAACTGTTCTTCACGGCGGATGAGGTGAGAGCTGAGCTGAGGAGGTTGCGCCCTGGTAAAGCAGCTGGCCCTGATGGTGTATGTCCCAGGCTACTAAAAGACTGTGCGGCTCAGCTGGCGGAGCCGCTCCAGACCATTTTCAACCTGAGCCTCCAGTCAGGGAGGGTACCAGGTCTGTGGAAAACATCATGTCTCGTGCCGGTTCCCAAAGCAGGGCGGCCGACCGAGATCAACGACTACAGACCGGTGGCCCTTACATCCCATATCATGAAAACAATGGAGCGGCTACTCATTCGTCTCCTGAGACCACAAGTCCAGCACGCACTCGACCCACTACAGTTTGCATACCAGGAGAACATTGGGGTGGATGACGCAATCCTCTACATGCTGCACCGGTACTACTCCTTTTTAGACAAACCCGGTGGCTATGTGAGGATTATGTTCTTCGACTTCTCAAGTGCGTTCAACACCATCCAACCCCTGATTCTGAATGACAAGCTTAAGAAGATGGGGGTGGATTCCACATTTATCTCCTGGATATACGACAACCTGACGGGTCGACCATAGTTTCTCAAGCTGGGGGACAGTGTCTCTGGCACAGTGGTGTGCAATGTTGGAGCCCCACAGGGAACGGTTCTGGCCCTGTTCCTCTTCACCCTGTATACAGCAGACTTTAACTATAAGTCTGACACATGCCACGTACAGAAATATTCAGATGATACAGCGATTGTGGCATGTGTAAGGAACGGGCAGGAGGAGGAATACAGGAACTTGACCAGTGCCTTTTGTGCCTGGAGTGAAGAGAACTGTCTCATCCTGAACACAACTAAGACTAAAGAGATGGTGGTTAACTTTGGCAGGTCCAAGCTCCCCCTTCAGCCGGTCAACGCTGCAGGGGCTGACATTGAGGTGGTGCAGACATATAAATACCTTGGAGTGCACCTTGATAACAAACTGGACTGGTCTGTCAACTCTGACTCCCTCTACAAAAAAGTCTCTTTTTCCTCAGAAGGCTCAAATCCTTCAATGTGTGTAATGATATGCTGTACATGTTTTACAACACTGTGGTTGCAAGCGTTATTTTCTACGCTGTTGTCTGCTGGGGCAACAGCATAAGTGCAAAAAACAACAAGAAGCTGGTCAAACTGGTTAAACGAGCTAGCTCAGTGCTGGAGGGGAGAGTAGACTCTGGGATGGATGTGCTTGAGAGGCGTATGAGGCACAAGGTGCAGGTCATCCTGAAAAACCCCGGGCATCCCCTCCATATAATTCTGGAGAGTCAAAAGAGCACTCGGAACAACAACCGGCTCCTCTCCCTGCCCTGTAGAACGGAGCGGTTCAGGAGATCCTTCACCCCTGCAGCCATTAGATTTTATAATTCGGACCGCTAGGCTGTAGGGGGATGCATTTTGCAATTTTAAATTTTTAACTGTTAATTATTGGTCTTTTTAAGTATTTATTGCTCTCAGGTAGTGTCCACATTGTATTCTATGTATTTTCTGTCTGCGTTCGTTTTGAATCTGTGGGTTTGTTGGTTGGGGGCTTCTGGACATCTGAATTTCCCTGAGGGGATCAATAAAGTATTTATTATTATTATCGGGCAACAAGGTTGGGAGAACACTTGTGAAATATAATGTGTATTTGATGGGGTAACTGGGGTGTTGCTGTGCTTGTAAATTGCAAGTCAGTGCTGGAGCAACTCGATAGGTCCAGCAACATCGCTGGAGAATATGGATTGGTAATTCTGGATTGGGAATCTTCAGTCCCTTAAGAATTTTAGTCTAAACTAGGCTGTGGGACCCGTTGGATCCCAGCTTCACACGGGAGGGCTGGTCCCCCGACACAATATTCCACCTCCACCAATTCCAATATTGGTGGCCGGGGGGGGGGGGGGGGGCTTACTGGAACGCTAGTATGGATGTTGTGGGCTGAAGGGACTGGTTTCCAGAGGGCTAAGATGGACATTGTGGGCCGAATGGATTCTTGGGATGGCAGCTCACTCACTCACGGCTGGTAGGCTGGCAGTTGACTCACTCACGGCTGGTGGGCTGGCAGCTCACTCACTCACGGCTGGTGGGCTGGCAGTTGACTCATGGCTATTCCTTGAAATTCCATTTTAACCAGGGTGCAAGGCCACCAAATTCAAATGCAGTTTCCGGCCATCTCGGGCAGGGTGCGAGGCCTCCCAGTTCAAGTGCAAGTGACCTCTCCCTCCCCCATCTTGCAGGGGCGTGGCATGATTTCCAGAAGAGAGAATCTCAACATCGATGGGAACAATCATCGATGGGAAAAATCTTCGGCACCTGATGAGCGGAGGAGGTAAAATGGTCAAAAATCCCAGCCGTATGTGGTTGAGAAAGGCGCTATATAAATCCCATCCATTATTATTATTATACAACGCAAACAGGAAGTGGTCAAGATTAGACTTTTAATTATATAGAAGGCAACACCACTTTTCAATAAGGAAACACCACCTTTCAATAAGGGAACACCACCTTTCAATAAGGGAACACCACCTTTCAATAAGGCAACACCACTTTTGCATTTTCAACCCAAAGGTCACTTTTGCATTTTCAATCCAAAGGCAACTTTTGCATTTTCAACCCAAAGGCAACTTTTGCATTTTCAAACCACATTAAGGGCCCTCACAGGTCAGTGAGAGTCGTGACCTCTCCCCCCATCTTGCAGAGAACTGAGGGACCTCCACACTTCCGGGTTTTATAGTCCCTCCACCCTCCCAACAGAAGGGGCGTGGCCTTCATGGCGTGATTTACAGGAGAATCTAAACATTAATAACTCTTTTATTTTTCATCGATGGGAAAGATCTACTTGTCCTGCCCAGCAGAGGGGGACTCTGAGTAAGGTGGCCAAAAATCACAGCCGTAAGTGGTAGCGTTTTTCCTAAAATCAATATGCAGTGGAAACAGGAAGTGGTCAAGATCAAAGTTTTAATTATATAGATGTATTAGACGACCTTAATATTGATCCAACCTGTTGGAGTCCTGACTGCAGAGACACAATGGTCCTTGTTGGAGATACATCTCCAGGCATTGTCCACGTGTCCAAGTGTTTTCACCTTGAGGACTAGAATCTTCTCACCCAGGACTGTCCGACCCATTGAGTTACTCCAGCACTTTGTCTAATTGTAGAGAAGGACGTTGGAACATTTCAAACATTAAAATGTTATGTTAATTTGATTTTTCAGCATCGTCTTCCTGGATTTGGTCTTTATGGATGTCATAGGAAGATAAGGTACGTATTTCTAACCCTCTTCTGTTTAATGGGATAAATGTGTTAAATAATTGATGGCTTTTCCAATTTTGTTTCTTCAACATCGAGGAGCTCGCAGTCTCTGGTAGAGACCGATGTCGGGATGCTGCAAAGACCGCAAAAGGTTCGACTAGACCCCGAGTGAGCTGAGATTCAACCCCCGATGCAGGACCCCCGACACGGACGGCCCGACTGCCGGCTACGGGAGTCAAGATCGTGCCGTCAACGGAAGGCTCGAGGCCCCAGACCACGGGAGACCAAAGAAGGGAAGAGTTTGAACTTTGTGTTCTGTTGCTTTTTATTGGTATGAGTGTCTGGTAAATGAAATTCCTCGTGTTGCAAACATACTTTTTTTGCAACACGAGGCACCCCATGCTTCAATCGTGAGTAAATACACAGTGCTGGAGGAACTTGGTGGGTTTGACAACCCCCTGAAGGATTGGATAGATGACTAATTGGGTCGGCAGCTCTCAGTCTGAAATACGGGGGAGAGCTGGAAATGAGGTGGGGGTTGGGCACTGTCTGACAAGTGATGGGTGGATTACAAGCGAGTGGGTGATGGGCAAATGGATGGCGTAAGTGCCAAAGGCTGAAGGTGAAAGTGATAAAACATGTTGGATAAGGACAAGAACTGTGAAATGTAAAACCAGAGTGAGGTGGGGTTGGAAGGTAAGAGGGAAATATGGGACAAGGAGTTGAGAGATGAGTGCACTTCCATTCACCCCCTCCCCGCGCAAGCTGGCGCGCAAACTAACTAACTACCAACTAACTAACTACCAACTAACTACCCACCAACCAACTAACTCTGGTCCTTTCCCTTCCACTGTACGCTCATCTCTCAAACAGTCCCATATTCCCTCTATCCCTTCCACTATCACTCACAGTTTCATATTTCAGTTCTCTCCTTATTTGGCATTTTGTCCCTTTCACCCTGAGCCTTTGGCACTCACTCCATCCATATGCTCATCACGCCTCACATGTACCACCTATTTCCTTGCTGGCTTTGTCCTGTGTGCCTCTGCCTCTTTTCACTCTCTTTCATCAGTCTGAGGAAGGTTGCTGACCTGAGGTGTCATCTGTCCATTCCACTTGCAGTCAGGCAGTTGTGCCTGAACTGCTGAATGCCTCCAGCACTTTGTCTTTGGACAGAGCCATGTTCCCTGGTTGTAGTTGGCTCCTGTTACAGGGAAAGTAGAGTTTAATATTGTGGCTAAGTCTCACTTTTATTAATGCTGCCTTCCAAGTACTGTAGTTTTTGCAGTTGGTTTAAATCTCTGATTTGGATACATCTGCAGATGGCCAGTAGCTGTAGTAGTGTGGCCGTATGATGCACTGCTTAGATGATGATGTACTGAACAATAAAGATGCTTGTGCTTCAACCTGTGTGAGACTTAACTATTTACATGGTGTCAGAAAATTGGTTCTAGCCCGAAGTGTTAACCACGATTTATTTTGTTTATCAGTTTTTATTTGTGAGTGATTTTGACATGGCAAACTCTTGTCGAGAGCCGAGCCCACTCGTGTTTAATTCCGATGTTGCCGAGCGATGGCGAATGTTTGAGCGCGACCATGCTCATTATATCCGCATCGTTTACCGAAACGTCCCCAACGATCTGAAGGCATCGCTATCTAGCGGGTCCAGAGGCTATGATCCGCGCCAACTCTTTTGAATTCGCACCAGCACACCTAGACGCGAACGGTCTGGTTGTGGTGCCAGCTGAGACTGTCGACAATCCAACAGTTCTGCTGAGAAAGTTTTGAGAACTATGCAACCTGCCATCAAATCGCATCCTCGAGAGAACAAGGTTTTTTGCCCGACAGCAACAGGCTGATGAGCCTGTGGAACGATTTATCAGCGATCTGAGACATATCAGCTCTCGATGCCGATTTGGTGAGTTGACAAATGAGCTAGTACGAGATAAAATTGTGGGAGGAATGAGCAACCGCAAGTTAAGAGCCGAACTGCTGCGGAACGCTGAGCTGACTTTAGAGCAAGCCAATCATGCATGTTGGATGGCAGAGACTGTAGCACAACTTGCTGATTTTGATAGCGCAAACCCTCAACAGCAACATAATGTGAATATAGCTAGTTATTCTCCACAATTATTTCTCACTGTGTCCCGCAAAGATCAAATTGTGCCTGCCACAAGATGCACTAAATGTAACTATTTCCACCCCGGGGGCAACAATTTTGCGTTGCCCATGGGAAAGTATGTCATAATTGCAAGAAACTCAACCACTTTGCTAATTGTTGTCGGTCTAGTGGGAGTACAGCTTCAAGGACGAAGCTGCACCTGATCCAACAAGACCCGTCTGACTCTGATTCCCAAGAACAAGACGACTTTTCCCACGGGAACGTTTCTGATAACACAGTCATTGACTCTACCATACTTTCCCTAAACCTGCACACCCCAGGCAAAGTGATTGATCCTGCGATGACCATGATAATCAATAACAAACCCCTGATTGCCAAAGTCGATACCGGCGCCAGAGTAAATGTCATAGATAAATAGAAACGTAGAAAATAGGTGCAGGAGTAGGCCATTCGGCCCTTCGAGCCTGCACCGCCATTCAATATGATCATGGCTGATCATCCAACTCAGTTACTCCAGCACAGAGTTACTCCAGCACTCTGTGAAACGTCACCTATTCATGGTCCATTGCATATCCACCGTCAACCCTTTAAGAATTAATTGCCAGTCAATCTTGGCCAATTGACGTCTCATACCCTCAAAGTTACCTTTATTTAAGTTCAGAACCATTGTTTCTGAATTAATTATGTCACTCTCCATCCTAATGAAGAACTCAACCATATTATGGTCACTCTTGATATTATGGTCACATAATGAAGAACTCAACCATATTATGGTCACTCTTGCCCAATGTCAATGTCAGAGTTCAACAAGATAAGAACCACTGAGCTCATGAAAAAAAGACTCCTCTCCTCTACATGCTTACGGAGGGGAAATTCTTCACCCGCTGGGTAAAGATGATTTGAAGTGTATCATCAACGAGCAGACAAAGTACTTACTCTTTTACATTGTCCAACCAAGTTCAGAAAATCTGCTTGGCCACAACCTGGGTCTGGTTTATTTCGAGCGTGCTGTCCACAAACTCTGTTTGACAGAGGAACCAACACAACAGATGCTATCCAACTATAAAGACTTATTTGATGACAAACTGCCTACAATATACAAGATGGCTGTAGATCATACCATCACCCCAATAGTTCGTGCAGCTCACCACGTCCCTCACGGTATGCGAGAGAAGATACACAATGAACTAAAGCATATGATGTCCATTGGAGTCATTGCCGAGATCAGTGAACTCTCGGACTGGGTCTCCACTATGGTCGTCACCACAAAAAAAGATAAGAAGGAATTATGCATCTGCATCAACCCTAAAGATTTGAACACAGCAATTAAACGGCAACACTACCCGATGAGAACCACTGAGGACGTAGCGGCACAGATCGGCAACGCAACAGTATTCTCAGTCCTCGATGCCAAAAGCTCTTTCTGGCAAATCCCGTTAGACCCAGCATCGTCTGCACTAACAACTTTTGCCACTTCGTTCGGCCGCTACAGGTTTTTAAGAATGCCTTTCGGTATCAACTCTGCTGGTGAAGTCTTTCAGCGTGCAATGGAACAACTATTTGCAGAATATCCTTGTGCCATTATTGTTGATGACATCCTAGTATATGGTCAAGATTTGATCGAGCATGATGCCAACCTGCGAAGAGTATTGAACTGTGCCAGAGACATTAATCTGAAACTTAATCCTCTGAAATGCAAGTTCAGAGTCTCCAAAGTCACATACATCGGTCACGTGTTCACCAGCAACGGGTTAAAACCTGACCCACTGAAGATTGCAGCCATCAACGAGCTGCCGGTCCCAACCAACGTCACCAGCTTACAACGATTCCTCAACATGATCAATTACCTGGGCAAGTTCATCCCAAACCTCAGTGAACTTTCTGCTCCCCTACGACAACTGGCCCACAAGGACAATGTTTGGTCTTGGTACCCACAACATCAACCAGCTTTCGAGACTTTAAAATTACAGCTCACCAGCGCAACTACACTGGCAAACGTCAGTCTAAATCTACCAGTCGTATACTTCAGTCTGAATCTGCCCGTCGCTATCACCTGCAATACATCCCAGTATGGGCTAGGTCAACAAACTTCCTTCAACGGCGACGTGATGCCCATCTTGTACACGTCACGCACCCTGACTGATCTTGTACGCGTCACGCACCCTGACTGATCTTGTACACGTCACGCACCCTGTGACTGAAACACTTCGCTCAGATAGTGAAGGAACTGCTCGCCGTGGTTTTCACCTGTTCAAAATTTAAAGACTTCATTTTTGGCAAAACCTTCACGGTCGAGACAGATCACCAGCCGTTAGTCACCATCCTGAGAAAACCTATCCATGCTGCCCCAGCTCAACTACAGCGAATGATGATGCAGCTGCAACAGTTTGACTTCTGCATTGTCTACAAAAAAGGTAAAGACAAGCACATCGCAGACACGCTCTCCAGAGCTCCACGCACCACCAGCAAACAACACCCATTTGAACAGGACGAATTCTCTGTCCTGAAAGTCTCGTTCGTGCCCACTGATCGCCTGCGCTGCCTTGCCGAGCACACAGCTGCAGACAAAACCTCTCAGCTGCTGACCTCTGTCATTAAGGGCGGGTGGCCAAACGAACAGTTAAATACCCCCTAACCCTAACCCTAACCCCATTTGAAATATGACCCTACTTCCTAGTCCGTGACGAACTGGTGTTACTGGACGGAGTAATTGTCAAGGGTCACAAGGTGGTCATTCCAGCAACTTTGTGAAACAAGTACTATGAGGAAATCTACGATGGTCACCCTGGCGTGGATGCAACATTATAACGAGCAAAATAAATGATCTACTGGCCCGGGATAACCAAGTACATTCGGGAGAAAACAGAATTGTGCGCTATCTGTAACAGTCAATCACCCCATCAGCAGAATCAGCCTCTCCTATCCCAGCCAGCTCCCTCTCCTATCCCAGCCAGCTCCCTCTCCTATCCCAGCCAGCTCCCTCTCCTATCCCAGCCAGCTCCCTCTCCTATCCCAGCCAGCTCCCTCTCCTATCCCAGCCAGCTCCCTCTCCTATCCCAGCCAGCTCCCTCTCCTATCCCAGCCAGCTCCCTCTCCTCCCCCAGCCAGCTCCCTCTCCTATCCCAGCCAGCTCCCTCTCCTATCCCAGCCAGCTCCCTCTCCTATCCCAGCCAGCTCCCTCTCCTATCCCAGCCAGCTCCCTCTCCTATCCCAGCCAGCTCCCTCTCCTATCCCAGCCAGCTCCCTCTCCTATCCCAGCCAGCTCCCTCTCCTATCCCAGCCAGCTCCCTCTCCTATCCCAGCCAGCTCCCTCTCCTATCCCAGCCAGCTCCCTCTCCTATCCCAGCCAGCTCCCTCTCCTATCCCAGCCAGCTCCCTCTCCTATCCCAGCCAGCTCCCTCCCTCTCTACCATGGTCATCACTGGCTACTGATATCTTCGAATGGCACAGGAAACACTATCTCGTGTTAGTGGACTCCTACTCTAACTGGTTTGAAATTGACTTTCTGCCAACCATCACTTCAGAGATTGTAGTCCAAAAGCTCAAGATACACATCTCTGTACATGGAATCCCAGCTCACACTCAAGATACACATCTCTGTACATGGAATCCCAGCTCACACTCAAGATACACTTCTCTGTACATGGAATCCCAGCTCGTCTACAAACTGACAACGGAACTCAATTCACCAGCCAAAAGTTTAAAGACTTTGTAAAGTGATGGAACTTCCAACATGTCACCAGCAGCCCGGAAATAACCGGAATACCCACGGTCCAATGGGCTTGCCGGGCGTACTGTTCACAGGAGCCAAATCTGACGTCTACCTAGACCTGCTGAACTTGCGAAACATTACAAGAGACAACATTCTCGGCTCTCCAGCCCAGCGGCTGATGTCCCGCCGAACACGACTTCCGCTGCCTGTTTCTCAGAAACATCTACAACCAAAGGTCTGTCCCCTGCGGTGACACAAAACACGTAGTTTAATCGAGACAAAGTTATGACAATACCAGCAAACCACTGAAGCCACTTATACAAGGCCGAGTGGTCCAACTGCAAACAGATAAAGGACATTCACGGACCCTCGATAAAGGACATACTAAACTGGGACATGTTCACGGCCCCTTGAAGGAACCACGTTTCTACCTGGTCGATGTCGATGGCACCATCTACAGACGCAACATCTCCTTCCTGTAAAGGAACGTTGTCCGGCATCCCAGGGTCCTGATGCCTCGCCCGCTACTCAAGTGTAAACCGACCACTGTTCCAACATCTGCCGCTACCTGCCCCACCCACTCCCCGCGTCCGTCTGTCCCTGTATTCCCTGTTGTAACCAACTCCTCGGTGTCTCCGCGACGGGTCCACCCCAGGTTCCCCTGCGGTTCTCTCCACACAGACCCCGGACTTACTGAACCCAACACTCAACTATACGGAGGAAATGGTTGATGAGGCAACTCCTTGCTGCACAAGGACGGGGCAGGTTAGCAAAGCCCATTAGATATGGCCATTATGTTCAACCCCATTATTATTTACTTGTTAGAGTTTGAAATGCCTTTGTTGCTTTTTCATTTATACAAGAAGAGATGTAGATTGGCTATTGTATGTTCGCCAAACTACGGATCAATAAACTACGACACAGTTGATGAAGTTTTATATTTTACGGTGCTTATTGATACAACTTCACATTGTAAATATTCTACAGAATTACACCGTTCAGATTAAAAACGTGCATAAATCTATTTAGACCCGGGGAGGGAGGGGGAGAGTGGGGAGAGTGGGGTGGGAGGGGGGAGAGGGGGGAGAGTGGGGGGGGGGAAGATTTATTCCACATAATTCCCGGTTATTCCCAATATTCCCCCCTCTCCCACCCCACCCCGCCCCGCCCCGCCCAACCCCACCCCGCCCCAACCAGAGCCCGAACCAGAGCCGGAGCCGGAGCCGAAGGATCCAGCCGTCAAACCGCATCGTGAGACAGAGAGACGGGATTCCATGAAAAGCCAGACTGCGCCGGAGAAATCTGGGAAACTGTCAACTAACGGGAAAAGAAAATATATTAATGGAGTCCCCGTAGTTTCCCACAAACCCAGACACAGAGAGAGAGGGAGAGACAGAGAGAGAGAGACAGATACAATGCTCTCTCTGCTCTCCCACGCACCCAGACACCCCATCAAGCCTCTAGACAATAGGTGCAGGAGAAGGCCATTCGGCCCTTCCAGCCCAGCCCCCCCCCCCTCTTTTCCTCTCCACCGTCTAAGTCACCTGAGCCTGTGGTCTGGGTCCTCTCCTCATCCCCCCCTCTCCCTCTCTCTCCCTCCATCTCTCTCTCCCTCCCCCCCCCCCACCTTCTCTCCTTTACCTCCTCTCTCCCTCCCCACCCTCTCTCCCTCTCCCACACCCTCTCTCCCTCTCCTTCACCTCCTCTCTCCCTCTCCTTCACCTCCTCTCTCCCTGTCTCCCTCCCTCTCCCTCTCTCCCTCCATACCTCTCTCCCTCTCCCATACCCTCTCTCCCTCTCCTTCACCTCCTCTCTCCCTCCCTCTCCCTCTCTCCCTCCCTCCCTCTCTCTCTCTCTCTCTCTCTCTCTCTCACTCTCTCTCTCTCCCACCCTCTCCCACCCTCTCTCCCTCCCTCTCTCTCCCACCCTCTCCCACCCTCTCTCCCTCCACCTCTCTCCACTCACCTGCTCCTGCCTCCTGTGGTCCTCACGTCTCCCTCTGTCCACCATCTCCTCCTCGTTGTCGACTCGCCGCCTCGCACTGGCTCCGGCCGCCCGGCCCGAGTGCCTGTTGACCAACAAGGTGTAGAGGAAGGGATCGAGACAGCTGTTGGTGTAGGTGAGGAGGGAGAGAGCTTGGTTGACGGCCCCTTGGGTGGGGAAGGAGAGGGGCAAGACCTCGAGGTAGAGAGGCACCAGTTGCCAGAGCCAGAAGGGCAGGAAACAAAACCAATAACTCAAGACCACAGCGGCGATCAGGATGACCACTTTCACCCTGGGCTTCTGGCGAGGTTCACCCTCTCTGTGCCGGCGGTAATAGGCTTTGGCCAGTCCAGTGTAGAGGCCGACGATGACCAGTCCAGGGGCCAGGACACTGGTGGTGAAGAGGAGGGTCAGATACAAGCGGTTGTCCTCCTCGTCCCAACTCGGAGAACAAAGTTGTCCGAGGCTCCCCTCGTCCGTCACCCTCCGTTCCAGCCTCACACTGAGCGTCAGGGGCAAGGTGAGGGCCAGAGCTGCCAGCCAGGGGGCTAGTATACCCCCGCGGCCGAATGGCACCCCTCCCCCGGCCCGGCGAGTCTGGAGGGGCCGAGCCACAGCCCGATATCTAGCGGCGCACAGAGCCGTGACCGTGAAGATGCCAGCGTGCATGGAGACCAAGTCAAGGGTTAGCAGCAAGCAGCAGCCCGTCGGGCCGAAGGGCCAGTCTCTGTAGAGGGCGGCGTAGGCGGTGAAGGGGGCCGTGGAGAGGTAGAGGAGGTCGGCGAGGGCCAGGGAGGAAAGGTGCCAGGAGAGAGGTCCTCTATCTCTCCCTCTCCCTCTCTCTCTCCTTCCCCCTCTCCCTCTCCCTCTCATTCCTTCCCGGAGACACAGAGAGAGGGCGTAGAGGTTCCCCGCGCCCCCAAAGATGCAGGCGA